>NC_059208.1:14443666-14506166 GCF_020615455.1 Coregonus clupeaformis
GGATAGATGGATAGATGGATAGATGGATAGATGGATAGATGGATAGATGGATAGATGGATAGATGGATAGATGGATAGATGGATAGATGGATAGATGGATAGATGGATAGATAGATAGATAGATAGATGGATGGATGGATGGATGGATGGATGGATGGATGGATGGTATGGTACTAACCTGTAGTCTGTCTCCCAGGTCTGCGGTGCTGATCTCGGGGTCCTCGGTGGTGTTGAAGGGGACTGGAGTGATGCGTACAAAGGTCAACACACGGGATTCTGGGTAACGCCACAGCATGACGCCGGGACTGTCGTCTGTTTCGTTATAGAACACAACCTCATAAGGACCAGGCAGTTTCTGAGAGGCTGGGGGGAGACAGGAAGGAGGTTATAGAACACAACCTCATATGGACCAGGCAGTTTCTGAGAGGCTGGGGGGAGACAGGGAGGAGGTTATAGAACACAACCTCATATGGACCAGACAGTTTCTGAGAGGCTGGGGGGAGACAGGAAGGAGGTTATAGAACACAACCTCATATGGACCAGACAGTTTCTGAGAGGCTGGGGGGAGACAGGAAGGAGGTTATAGAACACAACCTCATATGGACCAGGCAGTTTCTGAGAGGCTGGGGGGAGACAGGAAGGAGGTTATAGAACACAACCTCATATGGACCAGGCAGTTTCTGAGAGGCTGGGGGGAGACAGGAAGGAGGTTATAGAACACAACCTCATATGGACCAGACAGTTTCTGAGAGGCTGGGGGGAGACAGGAAGGAGGTTATAGAACACAAAGACCTGGTTGAAATGTTGCAATAAACTACAGAACTTTGTGTGTGGTCCCACGCATGTGTGTGTGTGTGAGTGTGCTCACACGTGTGTGTGTGTGTGTGTGTGTTAGCGTGTGTGTGTTTGTGTGATGTTGGTCATGGCTGCTGTTTGAAAACTGTTTATTAGATTAAAAGTCAAGTGAAGAATTGATGCTTTGCCCTCAGGGGAACAAACACTGGGCTCCTCCTTCCAGAACATAAGTTTTCATTCGTCCTCTAGTCTAGTCCTCTGTAGTCTATTAGTGTTTGATCTGCAGCACTGTGCTCTCTCTGTCTCTCTCCCTCCCTCTCTCTCTCTCTCTCTCTCTCTCTCTCTCTCTCTCTCTCTCTCTCTCTCTCTCTCTCTCTCTCTCTTTCGCTCTCTCCCTCTCTCCCTCTCTCCCGCTCTCGCCCTCTCCCTCGGCAGCCCACTTGAAGGTGGAGAATATGTTGTTTTCACAGTGGCTCAGCTTGTGTTTGGTAATGTTATGGATGAAGAGAGCAGCTTTCATGGTTGTGTTCTCATTCATGTCTGTTTAACTGTCTTCTAGGGAACGTACCAACCCACCTCCAGGCACCATGGCCTTAGGATTACTGCAGATCTGAGTTCAAGTATTATTGTTTTCTTTATCTGGGCTTGATTGAGCTTGCCTGGCACAGTGGAACCAATGGAATAATCCCAAAAGTCACACATCCTGCCCAGCTAGCTACACCAGGCACGAACAATCAAACAGTCAAAGAATTTGAAAACAAAAGGATACTGTTTGAACCCAGGTCTGAGGACTACACCCCTCCTCTACCCTCCCCAGCTCCAGCTCCCTGGCCGTTGGTCACATCATGTTGCAGACAGACTCTCTAATGTTTTACTACTGGAAAGGAAGCCTCCTGCCTCCTTTAGAGGAACATCCGTATTAAAATGCATCAAAGACCAGAGGAATGATGCAACAAACAAAGAGAGGAGAGGCTGACTGACCACAGCTGACAGGGCAGACAGCTGATAGGGTGAGGAGAGGGTTTGATCTCTCTCCACAGTGCGTGTGTGTGTACGTGTGGAGGACAGTGTGCCCAGGGAGGTGAACAAACTGTGTTTTACTGGAAACAGGCGTAACGTCTTCCTCTCTGAGACCTGATTCACTTTTTGTTGAAGCGGGGCTGAAGCGTGTTTGGGTACACTTTCTTTCCACATCCAGAAGCCCTCAGTGTTGGACCACATCCTTATACTATTATAAAGGTCTTTGCACTTCCTCACCAACGTCTCCATATTCTGTTGCTGTGTCGTGTTGCCATATTGACTGTAGTGAGGTGTGTGTTATTACCTGAGTCCTGTATCTAATATATGGTAATATTGTGTTATTACCTGAGTCCTGTATCTAATAGATAGTAATATTGTGCTATTACCTGAGTCCTGTATCTAATAGATAGTAATATTGTGTTATTACCTGAGTCCTGTATCTAATAGATAGTAATATTGTGTTATTACCTGAGTCCTGTATCTAATAGATAGTAATATTGTGTTATTACCTGAGTCCTGTATCTAATAGATAGTAATATTGTGTTATTACCTGAGTCCTGTATCTAATAGATGGTAATATTGTGTTATTACCTGAGTCCTGTATCTAATAGATGGTAATATTGTGTTATTACCTGAGTCCTGTATCTAATAGATGGTAATATTGTGTTATTACCTGAGTCCTGTATCTAATAGATGGTAATATTGTGTTATTACCTGAGTCCTGTATCTAATAGATAGTAATATTGTGTTATTACCTGAGTCCTGTATCTAATAGATGGTAATATTGTGTTATTACCTGAGTCCTGTATCTAATAGATGGTAATATTGTGTTATTACCTGAGTCCTGTATCTAATAGATGGTAATATTGTGTTATTACCTGAGTCCTGTATCTAATAGATAGTAATATTGTGTTATTACCTGAGTCCTGTATCTAATAGATAGTAATATTGTGTTATTACCTGAGTCCTGTATCTAATAGATGGTAATATTGTGTTATTACCTGAGTCCTGTATCTAATAGATAGTAATATTGTGTTATTACCTGAGTCCTGTATCTAATAGATAGTAATATTGTGTTATTACCTGAGTCCTGTATCTAATAGATAGTAATATTGTGTTATTACCTGAGTCCTGTATCTAATAGATAGTAATATTGTGTTATTACCTGAGTCCTGTATCTAATAGATAGTAATATTGTGTTATTACCTGAGTCCTGTATCTAATAGATAGTAATAGTGTGTTATTACCTGAGTCCTGTATCTAATAGATAGTAATAGTGTGTTATTACCTGAGTCCTGTATCTAATAGATAGTAATAGTGTGTTATTACCTGAGTCCTGTATCTAATAGATAGTAATATTGTGTTATTACCTGAGTCCTGTATCTAATAGATAGTAATAGTGTGTTATTACCTGAGTCCTGTATCTAATAGAACAGTCCTGTGTAGTTAGTAATAGTGTGTTATTACCTGAGAAGCAGGTGAATAGGTGGTAGTGAAGTATGATGGTTACCTGAGTCCTGTATGTATTGGAATAGCCCGGTGCGGAGGTCATCAGAGCTATGTTCTGTCCTGGAGGAGGGGGATCCAGGGGAGGGGGGTGACTGGGAGTCAAAGGCGGGCTTATCGTCTTCAGCCCCAGCCCCAGTCCCAGACTCAGACCCTGTCCCCTGGTTCCTCTGGAGGTAAGCCTGGATGTGCTCATACACCAGCCTCAGACAGTTGACATGCTCCTGGCCCCAGAACACCTGCACAGACACAAGGGGAAATATTACATGACAGTGCACTACTATATAGGGTGAGGATTGGGCTGGGGGTTGGGGTGGGAGTTCGGGATGGGGTTGGTGGTTAAGGAAGGGGTTGGGGATTGGGGTTGGGGATGGAGTTTGGCCGGGAAGGCTGGAATCTCTGAGTCAAAAAAAACAGTTCACACATGGAACCACACTGGGCTCTACTCTCTGCTGTGGAGGATTGTGACTAAATGTAAAAACAGGAAAATGTGGGGATTTCTCAGGTTTGGTGCCGGAACGGAAGGAATTCGGGTAGTTTTTGTACAACACTTGATTAAAACACCACAAACACTCCGTATTTGCAGAAGGAAATGTATGATTTTGTATTAAGTGTTGAGTTGTGAGTGATCGTTCTGTTAATTCAACCGTCAAGAAGTTTCCCCCTGCTGTAATGTGGAATACTTCCAGTAACACACTAACAGTAGAAGTACCAGTCTTCCCTAAAGGGACTTTAGGGTTTATGCAGCTTTAAAGACCTCTGAAAATAACCAGATCAACTGAAGAGGGATGAATAACTAGTAGAGGTCATTAGGGTGATGAATAACCAGTAGAGGTCATTAGGGTGATGAATAACCAGTAGAGGTCATTAGGGTGATGAATAACCAGTAGAGGTCATTAGGGTGATGGATAACCAGTAGAGGTCATTAGAGTGATGAATAACCAGTAGAGGTCATTAGGGTGATGAATAACCAGTAGAGGTCATTAGAGTGATGAAATACCAGTAGAGGTCATTAGGGTGATGAATAACCAGTAGAGGTCATTAGGAAGATGAATAACCAGTAGAGGTCATTAGAGTAGTGAATAACCAGTAGAGGTCATTAGGGTGATGAATAACCAGTAGAGGTCATTAGAGTGATGAATAACCAGTAGAGGTCATTAGAGTAGTGAATAACCAGTAGAGGTCATTAGAGTAGTGAATAACCAGTAGAGGTCATTAGGGTGATGAATAACCAGTAGAGGTCATTAGGGTAGTGAATAACCAGTCGAGGTCATTAGGGTGATGAATAACCAGTAGAGGTCATTAGCGCGATGAATAACCAGTAGAGGTCATTAGGGTGATGAATAACCAGTAGAGGTCATTAGAGTAGTGAATAACCAGTAGAGGTCATTAGGGTGATGAATAACCAGTCGAGGTCATTAGGGTGATGAATAACCAGTAAAGGTCATTAGGGTGATGAATAACCAGTAGAGGTCATTAGAGTAGTGAATAACCAGTAGAGGTCATTAGAGTAGTGAATAACCAGTAGAGGTCATTAGGGTGATGAATAACCAGTAGAGGTCATTAGGGTAGTGAATAACCAGTCGAGGTCATTAGGGTGATGAATAACCAGTAGAAATCATTAGAGTAGTGAATAACCAGTAGAGGTCATTAGAGTGATGAATAACCAGTAGAGATCATTAGAGTAGTGAATAACCAGTAGAGGTCATTAGAGTGATGAATAACCAGTCGAGGTCATTAGGGTGATGAATAACCAGTAAAGGTCATTAGGGTGATGAATAACCAGTAGAGGTCATTAGAGTGATGAATAACCAGTAGAGGTCATTAGGGTGATGAATAACCAGTAGAGGTCATTAGAGTAGTGAATAACCAGTAGAGGTCATTAGAGTGATGAATAACCAGTAGAGATCATTAGAGTAGTGAATAACCAGTAGAGGTCATTAGGGTGATGAATAACCAGTAGAGGTCATTAGGGTGACGAATAACCAGTCGAGGTCATTAGGGTGATGAATAACCAGTAGAGGTCATTAGAGTAGTGAATAACCAGTAGAGGTCATTAGGGTGATGAATAACCAGTCGAGGTCATTAGGGTGATGAATAACCAGTAAAGGTCATTAGGGTGATGAATAACCAGTAGAGGTCATTAGAGTAGTGAATAACCAGTAGAGGTCATTAGAGTAGTGAATAACCAGTAGAGGTCATTAGAGTGATGAATAACCAGTAGAGGTCATGAGGGTGATGAATAACCAGTCGAGGTCATTAGGGTGATGAATAACCAGTAGAGGTCATTAGCGCGATGAATAACCAGTAGAGGTCATTAGGGTGATGAATAACCAGTAGAGGTCATTAGAGTAGTGAATAACCAGTAGAGGTCATTAGGGTGATGAATAACCAGTCGAGGTCATTAGGGTGATGAATAACCAGTAAAGGTCATTAGGGTGATGAATAACCAGTAGAGGTCATTAGAGTAGTGAATAACCAGTAGAGGTCATTAGAGTAGTGAATAACCAGTAGAGGTCATTAGGGTGATGAATAACCAGTAGAGGTCATTAGGGTAGTGAATAACCAGTCGAGGTCATTAGGGTGATGAATAACCAGTAGAAATCATTAGAGTAGTGAATAACCAGTAGAGGTCATTAGAGTGATGAATAACCAGTAGAGATCATTAGAGTAGTGAATAACCAGTAGAGGTCATTAGAGTGATGAATAACCAGTCGAGGTCATTAGGGTGATGAATAACCAGTAAAGGTCATTAGGGTGATGAATAACCAGTAGAGGTCATTAGAGTGATGAATAACCAGTAGAGGTCATTAGGGTGATGAATAACCAGTAGAGGTCATTAGAGTAGTGAATAACCAGTAGAGGTCATTAGAGTGATGAATAACCAGTAGAGATCATTAGAGTAGTGAATAACCAGTAGAGGTCATTAGGGTGATGAATAACCAGTAGAGGTCATTAGGGTGATGAATAACCAGTCGAGGTCATTAGGGTAGTGAATAACCAGTCGAGGTCATTAGGGTGATGAATAACCAGTCGAGGTCATTAGGGTGATGAATAACCAGTAGAGGTCATTAGAGTGATGAATAACCAGTAGAGGTCATTAGGGTGATGAATAACCAGTAGAGGTCATTAGAGTAGTGAATAACCAGTAGAGGTCATTAGATTGATGAATAACCAGTAGAGATCATTAGAGTAGTGAATAACCAGTCGAGGTCATTAGGGTGATGAATAACCAGTCGAGGTCATTAGGGTAGTGAATAACCAGTCTAGGTCATTAGGGTGATGAATAACCAGTAAAGGTCATTAGGGTGATGAATAACCAGTTGAGGTCATTAGGGTAGTGAATAACCAGTCGAGGTCATTAGGGTGATGAATAACCAGTAGAGGTCATTAGAGTGATGAATAACCAGTAGAGGTCATTAGAGTGATGAATAACCAGTAGAGGTCATTAGGGTGATGAATAACCAGTTGAGGTCATTAGAGTGATGAATAACCAGTAGAGGACATTAGGGTGATGAATAACCAGTAGAGGTCATTAGAGAGATGAATAACCAGTTGAGGGTATTAGAGTAGTGAATAACCAGTAGAGGTCATTAGGGTGATGAATAACCAGTAGATGTCATTAGGGTGATGAATAACCAGTCGAGGTCATTAGGGTAGTGAATAACCAGTCGAGGTCATTAGGGTGATGAATAACCAGTAGAGGTCATTAGGGTGATGACTAACCAGTAGAGGTCATTAGAGAGATGAATAACCAGTAGAGGTCATGAGGGTGATGAATAACCAGTCGAGGTCATTAGGGTGATGAATAACCAGTAGAGGTCATTAGGGTGATGAATAACCAGTAGAGTTCAATAGGGTGATGAATGACAGTATGGGAATATTTCTGGTTTTATCAGATCTCTGACAGAAAGGTGGACTAACTCTATGTTACTATGTTACTGAATTAGGGTGAGAATGGCATATAGGTTTGCAAAAATCTGGTCAATTTCCCAAAATTCGGTTATTTCTCCAGAAAACCTGGTTGGAAGATTCCCGGAATCAGGAAGAAATAAGCAGGAAATCTGGGACCCTCCAACCAGGATTTTGGGTGTTCCATCTCACCTGCAGTAGGCCTCCCTTCAGGTCCAGCAGTAGTTTAGGGGCTCCAGTCTCAGGACCAGGACTGCTGCTGTGCCTACACCACCTGGCCTCTAGGGCGGCGCTACAGGAGAAAGGCCCCAGCAGCAGACGGCTCCGATCCTTCAGACCTGTCCTCACCAGCACATCCTGCAGCTCCAACAGCACTGAGACTGACTGGACCGCGTCTACAAGGAGCACAGAGACATACAGTATAAACATCAGTAAACCAGGTCTACACAGTGAGAACACATAAACCTAATACATCAGCAAACCAGGTCTAAACAATGAGAACACAGAAACCTAATACATCAGTAAACCAGGTCTACACAGTGAGAACATAGAAACCTAATACATCAGTAAACCAGGTCTACACAGTGAGAACACAGAAACCTAATTAATCAGTAAACCGTTGTTGGACAGACAAGTTCAGATAGTACGTTTCTGTTTCTGACAGTGTTCTTCTGTTTCGTGCCTACTGAACACAGGTCTACACTTGCACAGTCATACAGCATCAGAAACACTGCATCAACTTCAACATGTGCTCCTCAGCTGTTCTTCAAATCCCTGAGTCAGAGCTGAGGCAGAGCTGGAAGGATGACACAGGGAGCTGAGGCAGAGCTGACAGGATGACACAGGGAGCTGAGGCAGAGCTGAGGCAGAGCTGGCAGGAAGACACAGAGAGCTGAGGCAGAGCTGGCAGGAAGACACAGGGAGCTGAGGCAGCAGAGCTGACAGGAAGACACAGTGAGCTGAGGCAGAGCTGGCAGGAAGACACAGGGAGCTGAGGCAGAGCTGGAAGGAAGACACAGGGAACTGAGGCAGAGCTGGCAGGAAGACACAGGGAGCTGAGGCAGCAGAGCTGACAGGAAGACACAGGGAGCTGAGGCAGAGCTGAGGCAGAGCTGGCAGGAAGACACAGGGAGCTGAGGCAGCAGAGCTGACAGGAAGACACAGGGAGCTGAGGCAGCAGAGCTGACAGGAAGACACAGGGAGCTGAGGCAGAGCTGAGGCAGCAGAGCTAACAGGAAGACACAGGGAGCTGAGGCAGCAGAGCTGGCAGGAAGACACAGGGAGCTGAGGCAGCAGAGCTGACAGGAAGACACAGGGAGCTGAGGCAGCAGAGCTGGCAGGAAGACACAGGGAGCTGAGGCAGCAGAGCTGGCAGGAAGACATAGGGAGCTGAGGCAGACTTGAGGCAGAGCTGACAGGAAGACACAGGAAGCTGAGGGAGAGAAAGACAGACAGAGATGGCTAGAGTAAAGAGAGATATTCAGGGGAAGTTAACACATTTTTACATGTGGCCTTATTTTCACTCATTCTGTGCTTTAGTATTTGTTTTATATTTTGTTTAGTTACAGAGAAAATAAGTAGAAACATTTTGTCACCACTTGCCATTGACTTTAATGCAAAATGCAAATATGTCTAAAGCATATTAAAAACATTTTGTCATCACTTGCCATTGACTTTAATGCAAATATGTCTAAAGCATATTAGAAAACACTCTAAAACACTCCACAACAACTCATATTACATCAGAATCCCATTCTGAATGATGTATCCGCTGTGCCATAAATCCATGTTTGAATGTAGCTGTTTACTACAACAACAAAAATATGCAAATATGGATTTATGAGACAGTAGAACGGGATTCTAATGTAATATGAGTTGGTTTGGAGTGTTTTGGAGTATTTTCTAACATGCTTTAGACACATTTTCATAATGCACTGCAGTCAATGGCAAGTGGTAAGTCACCAAAATGTGTCTATCAATTTTCTCTGTAATGACACCAAATATTTAAAAAAAATCGGTTTTGGGGGATCAACTACAATCACCGAAAGAGTGAAAATAAGTCTAGATGTAAAAATTGGTGAGCTTCCCCTTTAACGCTAAACAAAGAGCAAGGGAGAGAGAGAACATCCTTGTCTTGTACCTCTACAACACCCAAACATCACAGTTGAACTTGATGAGAAGCAGATGGGCTAGCCATTCAATTCCTACAGTGAGATGTGAGGGCCAGACAGACAACTGGTCAGACAAACACTAGTAAGCAAGGACAATGCTGGCTCACTCCATCTCCTTCCAGTCCTGACGGAGTGACTGACCTCAGCTACGACCTTGGTTAGGACCCAAGCTTAATGAACTCATAAATCTCCATAAACCCTAGTCTCCACCACTCGCTGACATGGACGTGCGTCTCTGGTCTGGTCTGTCCCTTGGATGCTGTCCTCTGTGTGAGTAATCTGTCCTGAGAACCAACTCTTTAATGGTCCTTTAAACTGCTGCTGCCTGGGAGCCCAGAGCCCAGAGCCCAGAGAACAGGGAACTAACTGCTCTGTTGTTCCACCACTTGTTTTGGTCCCATTGTTTACAATAGCCAAGAGCGCCGTCTTGTTTTCATTCTGTCTGCGCTGCGGCCTTGTGCTGACAGGGAGAGAGACAAGGCTGGGGGGTACTGAGAGACAAGGCTGGTGGGGTTACTGAGAGACAAGGCTGGTGGGGTACTGAGAGACAAGGCTGGTGGGGTACTGAGACACAAGGCTGGTGGGGTACTGAGAGACAAGGCTGGTGGGGTACTGAGAGACAAGGCTGGTGGGGTACTGAGACACAAGGCTGGTGGGGTACTGAGAGACAAGGCTGGTGGGGTACTGAGAGACAAGGCTGGTGGGGTACTGAGAGACAAGGCTGGTGGGGTACTGAGAGACAAGGCTGGTGGGGTACTGAGAGACAAGACTGTGGGGGTACTGAGAGACAAGGCTGGTGGGGTACTGAGAGACAAGACTGTGGGGGTACTGAGAGACAAGGCTGGTAGGGTACTGAGAGACAAGGCTGGTGGGGTACTGAGAGAGACAAGGCTTGTGGGGTACTGAGAGACAAGGCTGGTGGGGTACTGAGAGAGACAAGGCTGGTGGGGTACTGAGAGACAAGGCTGGTGGGGTACTGAGAGACACAAGGCTGGTGGGTACTGAGAGAGACAAGGCTGGTGGGGTACTGAGAGACAAGGCTGGTGGGGTACTGAGAGACAAGGCTGGTGGGGTACTGAGAGACACAAGGCTGATGGGGTACTGAGCGACACAAGGCTGGTGGGGTACTGAGAGACAAGGCTGGTGGGGTACTGAGAGACAAGGTTGGGGGGTGTACAGGGAGGAGGAACATCTTGTTCAAAGTCTGAGGGAGATATGATTCAGGCAGGCCTTGTCTCTCTCAGAGCAGCACTGGGCTGGGGAACTCCCAGGCAGGCCTTGTCTCTCTCAGAGCAGCACTGGGCTGGGGAACTCCCAGGCAGGCCTTGTCTCTCTCAGAGCAGCACTGGGCTGGGGAACTCCCAGGCAGGCCTTGTCTCTTTCAGAGCAGCACTGAACTGACTAACTGTGGATATCATCATCATATTATAACAGAGAGAACCTCATACCAACTGGGTTCTGTTCTGGCCTACTGAGCAGACTACTCCACTTCTTCCATGGTGCGTCATTTGTAGCCCAGCTGACCAGAGCAGAGCGGAGCAGAAAGCAGCACGGCATGATGGTGTAAAACACAGCTGCAACCACGATGACAATCTTAATATTCTCACTAATTAGGAGGTTTAAAGTCTCGCTCTCCTCTCCCCCTCTCCCCCCTCTCCCCCCTCTCCCCCCTCCCTCCCCTCCCTCCCTCCCCTCCCCTCCCCCTCCCCCTCCCCTCCCTCTCCCTCCCTCCTCTCCTCTCCTCTCCCTCTCCCTCTCCTCCCTCTCCTCTCCTCTCCCTCCCTCTCCTCCTCCTCCCTCCCTCCCTCCCCTCTCCTCTCCTCCCCCTCTCCCCTCTCCTCTCCCTCTGTGTGTGTGTGTCAGCAGAGTAGGAGCTCAGCCTGTATTCTGCCATCCCAGCCTATTATCATGTGGTCAGGGAGAGAGCGGAGGAGTAACAGACTCATATTTATGGTCAACTGTTGAGTGTCGGACGCGTGAGTCGAACGGACAGCAAGTTACCATCCCATCCCTACTGCTACACACACAGAGGCTCAAACACACGGGGAAGGAAAAGCTTCCTGAAATTCATATTTTCAATCACTAAATATTTTTGCCACATGGTTGAAAGCAGATCCTCTGGCAAGACCGACCGACCAACCAACCAATCAACAGACCTGGCTCCCTGGCTAGCCTAGTGTGTACAACATTAGACCTGCCTGGCCTGTCTGTACAACATTAGACCTGCCTGGCCTGTCTGGCCAACATTAGACCTGCCTGGCCTGTCTGTACAACAATAGACCTGCCTGGCCTGTCTGGCCAACATTAAACCTGCCTGGCCTGTCTGTACAACATTAGACCTGCCTGGTCTCTCTGGCCAACATTAGTCCTGCCTGGCCTGTCTGTACAACATTAGACCTGCCTGGCCTGTCTGGCCAACATTAGACCTGCCTGGCCTGTCTGTACAACATTAGGCCTGCCTGGCCTGTCTGGCCAACATTAGACCTGCCTGGCCTGTCTGGCCAACATTAGACCTGCCTGGCCTGTCTGGCCAACATTAGGCCTGCCTGGCCTGTCTGGCCAACATTAGACCTGCCTGGCCTGTCTGTACAACATTAGACCTGCCTGGCCTGTCTGTACAACAATAGACCTGCCTGGCCTGTCTGTACAACATTAGACCTGCCTGGCCTGTCTGTACAACATTAGACCTGCCTGGCCTGTCTGTACAACATTAGACCTGCCTGGCCTGTCTGTACAACATTAGACCTGCCTGGCCTGTCTGGCCAACATTAGACCTGCCTGGCCTGTCTGTACAACAATAGACCTGCCTGGCCTGTCTGTACAACATTAGACCTGCCTGGCCTGTCTGTACAACATTAGACCTGCCTGGCCTGTCTGTACAACATTAGGCCTGCCTGGCCTGTCTGTACAACATTAGACCTGCCTGGCCTGTCTGGCCAACATTAGTCCTGCCTGGCCTGTCTGGCCAACATTAGACCTGCCTGGCCTGTCTGGCCAACATTAGACCTGCCTGGCCTGTCTGGCCAACATTAGACCTGCCTGGCCTGTCTGGCCAACATTTGACCTGCCTGGCCTGTCTGGCCAACATTATACCTGCCTGGCCTGTCTGGCCAACATTAGACCTGCCTGGCCTGTCTGTACAACATTAGGCCTGCATGGACTGTCTGGCCAACATTTGACCTGCCTGGCCTGTCTGGCCAACATTAGACCTGCCTGGCCTGTCTGGCCAACATTAGACCTGCCTGGCCTGTCTGGCCAACATTTGACCTGCCTGGCCTGTCTGGCCAACATTAGACCTGCCTGGCCTGTCTGGCCAACATTAGACCTGCATGGACTGTACTGGCAGGGGGGTTACCAATTCTACCAATTGTGAAGATGGCGTTGGAGGGGATGGCTGCCGTCTTAACCAACCGTGCTATTTTGTGTGTTTTTTCGCATTGTTTGTAACTTATTTTGTACATAATGTTGCTGCTACCGTCTCTTATGACCAAAAAGAGCTTCTGGACATCAGAACAGCGATTACTCACCTTGAACTGGACTAATCATTTTTCTTTCTCGAGTCGGACGAGAGGGATTTGCTCCAGACACCCGATAGGGCCCCCGTCATTCGCAGTAGAAAGAAAAGGAGATATCGCGGAAGGAGATCGGGGTGCCTGGTAAGGAGCCGGCGACGAGTGGCAAATCTGCCTTTGCCATCGATACTATTGGCCAACTTACAATCGCTTGATAATAAAGTGGACGAACTACAGGCATGAATATCCTACCAACGGGACATTAAAAACTGTAATATCTTATGTTTCACAGAGTCGTGGCTGAACGAAGACATGAATAACATACAGCTGGTGGGTTATACACTGTATAGGCAGGATAGAACATCATCCTCTGGTAAGACAAGGGGTGGCGGTCTATGTATATTTGTAAACAACAGCTGGTGCACGATATCTAAGGAAGTCTCAAGGTTTTGCTTGCCTGAGGTAGAGTATCTCATGATGAGCTGTAGACGACACTATCTACCAAGAGAGTTTTCATCTATATTCTTCGTAGCTGTCTAATTATCGCCACCAACCGATGCTGGCACTAAGACCGCACTCAATGAACTGTCTACGGCCATAAGCAAACAGGAAAACGCTAATCCAGAGGTGGCGCTCCTAGTGGCCGGGGACTTAAATCTGTTTTACCTAATTTCTACCAGCATGTTAAATATGCAATCAGAGGGAAAAAACTCTAGACCACCTTTACTCCACACACAGAGACGCGTTCAAAGCTCTTCCTCGCCCTCCATTTGGCAAATCTGACCATAATTCTATCCTCTTGATTCCTGCTTACAAGCAAAAACTAAAGCAGGAAGCACCAGTGACTTGGTCAATAAAAAAAGTGGTCAGATGAAGCAGATGCTAAGCTACAGGACTGTTTTGCTAGCACAGACTGGAATATGTTCCGGGATTCTTCCGATAGCATTGAGGAGTACACCACATCAGTCACTGGCTTCATCAATAAGTGCATCGATGACGTCGTCCCCAGAGTGACTGTCCGTACATACCCCAACCAGAAGCCATGAATTACAGGCAACATCCGCACTGAGCTAAAGGGTAGAGCTGCCGCTTTCAAGGAGCGGGACTCTAACCCGGGAAGCTTATAAGAAATCCCGCTATGCCCTCGGACGAACCATCAAACAGGCAAAGAGTCAATACAGGACTAAGATTGAATCGTACTACACCGGCTCTGACGCTCGTCGGATGTGGCAGGGCTTGAAAACTATTACAGACTACAAAGGGAAGCACAGCCACCAGCTGCCCAGTGACACGAGCCTACCAGACGAGCTAAATTACTTCTATGCTCACTTCGAGGCAAGTAACACTGAAACATGCATGAGAGCATCAGCTGTTCCGGATGACTGTGTAATCACGCTCTCCGTAGCCGATGTGAGTAAGACCTTTAAACAGGTCAACATTCACAAGGCTACAGGGCCAGACGGATTACCAGGACGTGTACTCCGAGCATGTGCTGACCAACTGGTAAGTGTCTTCACTGACATTTTCAACCTCTCCCTGTCTGAGTCTGTAATACCAACATGTTTCAAGCAGACCACCATAGTCCCTGTGCCCAAGAACACTAAGGTAACATGCCTAAATGACTACCGACCCGTAGCACTCACATCTATAGCCATGAAGTGCTTTGAAAGGCTGGTCATGGCTCACATCAACACAATTATCTCAGAATCCCTAGACCCACTACAATTTGCATACCGCCCCAACAGATCCACAGATGATGCAATCTCTATTGCGCTCCACACTGCCCTTTCACATCTGGACAAAAGGAACACCTATGTGAGAATGCTATTCATTGACTACAGCTCAGCATTCAACACCATAGTGCCCTCAAAGCTCATCACTAAGCTAAGGATCCTGGGACTAAACACCTCCCTCTGAAACTGGATCCTGGACTTCCTGACGGGCCGCCCCCAGGTGGTAAGGGTAGGTAACAACACATCCGCCACGCTGATCCTCAACACGGGGGCCCCTCAGGGGTGCGTGCTCAGTCCCCTCCTATACTCCCTGTTCACTCATGACTGCATGGCAAGGCACGACTCAAACACCATCATTACGTTTGCCGATGACAGTGATAGGCCTGAACACCGACAACGACGAGAAAACCTATAGGGAGGAGGTCAGAGACCTGGCCGTGTGGTGCCAGGACAACAACCTTTCCCTCAACGTGATCATGACAAAGGAGATGATTGTGGACTACAGGAAAAAGAAGAGGACTGAGCACGCCCCCATTCTCATCGACGGGGCTGTAGTGGAGCAGGTTGAGAGCTTCAAGTTCCTTGGTGTCCACATCCCCAACAAACTAACATGGTCCAAGCACACCAAGACAGTCGTGAAGAGGGCACGACAAAACCTATTCCCCCTAAGGAGACTGAAAAGATTTGGCATGGGTCCTCAGATCCTCAAAAGTTTCTACAGCTGCACCATCGCGAGCATCCTGACTGGTTGCATCACTGCCTGGTATGGCAACTGCTCGTCCTCCGACCGCAAGGCACTACAGACCTCTGCCATCCAGGACCTCTATACCAGGCGGTGTCAGAGAAAGGCCCTAAAAATTGTCAAAGAATCCAGCCACCCTAGTCACAGACTGTTCTCTCTGCTACCGCACGGTAGTTTATTATCTATGCATAGTCACTTTAATAACTCTACCTACATGTACATATTACCTCAATTACCTTGACTAACCGGTGCCCCCGCACATTGACTCAGTACCGGTACCCCCTGTATATAGCCTTCCTACTGTTATTTCACATTGACTCAGTACCGGTACCCCCTGTATATAGCCTCCCTACTGTTATTTCACATTGACTCTGTACCGGTACCCCCTGTATACAGCCTCCCTACTGTTATTTATACTGCTGCTCTTTAATTATTTTGTACTTTTATTCCGTATTATTTTATATTGTATTTTTGTGTGTTTTTTTTATTTTATTCTTTCTTGAAAACTGCATTGTTGGTTAAGGGCTTGTAAGTAAGCATTTCACTGTAAGGTCTACACCTGTTGTATTTGGCGCATGTGACAAATACAATTTGATTTGATTTGATTTCTGAATGCCTGATCTGACTGGTTGACTGCCTGGCTGGGGGGTTACCTGCCTGGCTGGGGGGTTACCTGCCTGGCTGGGGGGTTACCTGCCTGGCTGGGGGTTACCTGCATGGCTGGGGGTTACCTGCCTGGCTGGGGGTTACCTGCCTGGCTGGGGGGTTACCTGCCTGGCTGGGGGGTTACCTGCCTGGCTGGGGGGTTACCTGCATGGCTGGGGGTTACCTGCCTGGCTGGGGGTTACCTGCCTGGCTGGGGGTTACCTGCCTGGCTGGGGGTTACCTGCATGGCTGGGGGTTACCTGCCTGGCTGGGGGTTACCTGCCTGGCTGGGGGTTACCTGCCTGGCTGGGGGGTTACCTGCATGGCTGGGGGGGTTACCTGCCTGGCTGGGGGTTACCTGCCTGGCTGGGGGGTTACCTGCATGGCTGGGGGGTTACCTGCCTGGCTGGGGGGTTACCTGCCTGGCTGGGGGGTTACCTGCCTGGCTGGGGGGTTACCTGCCTGGCTGGGGGGTTACCTAAATGGCTGGTCCTTGTACACACACACTTCAAACACCATTTCACTTTATTGTTGGTGGTGGGGAGGTGGTTGTTTTACTAATCATTTGCCCAGGCAAGTTGGAGGGCACACCCCTGGTCATTGTCTTTCCATTGTTGTGTAAGCAGGTTCACTGTGAGTTCAGGTTAACATGGAGCAGAGAGGTTACATTAGATTAGATGGTGGTACATGTTAACATGGAGCAGAGAGGTTACATTAGATTAGATGGTGGTACAGGTTAACATGGAGCAGAGAGGTTACATTAGATTAGATGGTGGTACATGTTAACATGGAGCAGAGAGGTTACATTGAGATTAGATGGTGGTACAGGTTAACATGGAGCAGAGAGGTTACATTAGATTAGATGGTGGTACATGTTAACATGGAGCAGAGAGGTTACATTGAGATTAGATGGTGGTACAGGTTAACATGGAGCAGAGAGGTTACATTAGATTAGATGGTGGTACAGGTTAACATGGAGCAGAGAGGTTACATTAGATTATATGGAGGTACAGGTTAACAAGGAGCAGAGTGGTTACATTATATTAGATGGTGGTACAGGTTAACATGGAGCAGAGAGGTTACATTAGATTAGATGGAGGTACAGGTTAACATGGAGCAGAGAGGTTACATTAGATTAGATGGTGGTACAGGTTAACATGGAGCAGAGAGGTTACATTAGATCAGATGGAGGTACAATACAGTAACTGGCATGCTGCTCACCAGACACATGATCACAAAAACATAGACAATCAGAATGACATGTTCCAGGACAACGGTTCACATCCGGCTAGAAGGACCAATCTGCAGTAGGCCATAAAGTCAGATCCAGTTTGTGGTTTTATACATGCACCCAACATTACAATACACGTCTGTTGTCTTGACTTCAGAGTCTGCTCTCCTGCAGCTCTGTTGTCTTGACTTCAGAGTCTGCTCTCCTGCAGCTCTGTTGTCTTGACTTCAGAGTCTGCTCTCCTGCAGCTCTGTTGTCTTGACTTCAGAGTCTGCTCTCCTGCAGCTCTGTTGTCTTGACTTCAGAGTCTGCTCTCCTGCAGCTCTGAGGACAATATATCATCAAGATGAAGTTTGTCGATACTGTAACTTGTCATGTGTCCTTCTGTACAACACTTGTGAGTGGTGTCTTGTGTGACTGTGAAGTTTATGAGAGAGAAACATATCATTATGTAGTGAACATGAGACCGTGCTAACTAAAAGGAGACTTGAGACAATAGGTCTCTGGATGGTACGGAGCAACATTTAGATTTTTTACATTTTAGTCATTTAACAGACGCTCTTATCCAGAGCGACTTACAGGAGCAATTAGGGTTAAGTGCCTTGCTCAAGGGCACATCGACAGATTTTTCACCTAGTCGGCTCGGGGATTAGAACCAGCGACCTTTCGGTTACTGGCACAACGCTCTTAACCACTAAGCTACCTGCCGTCAGAGGGGTGTCAGTCCCATATGTTAAAGGCATTAGACGGATACCATCAGACCCTCAGCAGACACATCCGCCACCCCTCTGTACTGTCCCGGACCACTGAAGGCCAGTTGTTGTTGTTGTGGGGTATTTAAGGTGTCTCTGTGTCTCTCTCCACTTAATGTGTTTTGAGTTTGGAAAACTATCTCACTGGGAGGCATGGTCCCAAGGAAACGAAACGGATCCTGAAGAGCTGAGCCAAAACTTCACCATGTTACTGAAGGCAGGGGGGAGGCAGGAACTGTGTGTGTGTGTGTGTGAGGCAGGGACTGAGACAGGGGCTGTGTGTGATCAACAGAGGGGGGCTTTGGGTGTAACTTAGGGAGTGTATGTGTGTGTCAGTGTCTCTCTACTCTAACACCCTGAAGACTGTTGATCTAATGTCCTGCTACCCAGGTCAAGGACCATGAGACTGTTTATCTAATGTCCTCCTACCCAGGTCAAGGACCATGAGACTGTTTATCTAATGTCCTCCTACCCAGGTCAAGGACCATGAGACAGCAGACTGTTGATCTAATGTCCTCCTACCCAGGTCAAGGACCATGAGACTGTTTATCTAATGTCCTCCTACCCAGGTCAAGGACCATGAGACTGTTGATCTAATGTCCTCCTACCCAGGTCAAGGACCATGAGACAGCAGACTGTTGATCTAATGTCCTCCTACCCAGGTCAAGGACCATGAGACAGCAGACTGTTGATCTAATGTCCTCCTACCCAGGTCAAGGACCATGAGACAGCAGACTGTTGATCTAATGTCCTCCTACCCAGGTCAAGGACCATGAGACAGCAGACTGATGATCTAATGTCCTCCTACCCAGGTCAAGGACCATGAGACAGCAGACTGTTGATCTAATGTCCTCCTACCCAGGTCAAGGACCATGAGACAGCAGACTGTTGATCTAATGTCCTCCTACCCAGGTCAAGGACCATGAGACTGTTTATCTAATGTCCTCCTACCCAGGTCAAGGACCATGAGACTGTTGATCTAATGTCCTCCTACCCAGGTCAAGGACCATGAGACAGCAGACTGATGATCTAATGTCCTCCTACCCAGGTCAAGGACCATGAGACTGTTTATCTAATGTCCTCCTACCCAGGTCAAGGACCATGAGACTGTTGATCTAATGTCCTCCTACCCAGGTCAAGGACCATGAGACAGCAGACTGATGATCTAATGTCCTCCTACCCAGGTCAAGGACCATGAGACAGCAGACTGTTGATCTAATGTCCTCCTACCCAGGTCAAGGACCAGAGACAGCAGACTGTTGATCTAATGTCCTCCTACCCAGGTCAAGGACCATGAGACAGCAGACTGTTGATCTAATGTCCTCCTACCCAGGTCAAGGACCATGAGACAGCAGACTGATGATCTAATGTCCTCCTACCCAGGTCAAGGACCATGAGACAGCAGACTGTTGATCTAATGTCCTCCTACCCAGGTCAAGGACCATGAGACAGCAGACTGTTGATCTAATGTCCTCCTACCCAGGTCAAGGACCATGAGACAGCAGACTGATGATCTAATGTCCTCCTACCCAGGTCAAGGACCATGAGACTGTTGATCTAATGTCCTCCTACCCAGGTCAAGGACCATGAGACTGTTGATCTAATGTCCTCCTACCCAGGTCAAGGACCATGAGACTGTTGATCTAATGTCCTCCTACCCAGGTCAAGGACCATGAGACTGTTGATCTAATGTCCTCCTACCCAGGTCAAGGACCATGAGACTGTTGATCTAATGTCCTCCTACCCAGGTCAAGGACCATGAGACTGTTGATCTAATGTCCTCCTACCCAGGTCAAGGACCATGAGACTGTTGATCTAATGTCCTCCTACCCAGGTCAAGGACCATGAGACTGTTTATCTAATGTCCTCCTACCCAGGTCAAGGACCATGAGACAGCAGACTGTCCTGGCTATCCACACACACCCTGCTGTGGTATAGTACAGACAGAGAGACTGACAGACAGACAGACAGACATGGGTTAGAGATATGATCCAGGCTGACTCTCTCTCTGACAGGAGCAACTGGAAACCATTTTGATTTGAGCTACATTGTTGGCTCATCACAGAGTGGGGTCTGATTTAGGGTGTGGGTTTGTCTCTGGCAGACACTATCTGACCACCACGTCCATCATTTATATCATTTAGAACTCCTCTAACAAACTGCTATCGATTAGAGGCCCCATCGTAACAGAGTTACTCCATCCAGAACAGTCCTAACAGAGTACAGGGCTGGGGTATAGAGCTGGAGCTGGAGGAGAGGGGCTGGAGCTGAGGGAGAGGGGCTGGAGTACAGGGCTGGGGGAGAGGGGCTGGAGTACAGGGCTGGGGGAGAGGGGCTGGGGTACAGGGCTGGGGGAGAGGGGCTGGGGTACAGGGCTGGGGTATAGAGCTGGAGCTGGGGATGACGGGCTGGGATACAGGGCTGTGGCTGCGGTATCGAGCTGGAGCTGGGGTGTAGGGGTGAGGGAGTGGGCTGGAGTATCAGGCTGGAGTATCAAGCTGGAGGTATAAGGGCTGGGGGAGCGAGGGCCTCCATTGGCAGGTCCTTGTTCCAGCTAGCTAGCTGAGGGATTAGGCAGGGTCTTGTTTCAGAGACCTAGTGCCATCTGTTCTCCACCCTCCTCCTCCTCCCCTCCTCCTCCTCCTCCTCCTCCTCTGTTGAACTATAAATGCACCTCTACGTTGGGGACTGTCCGGCCAGAGGACTTCAGCCTCCACTGCTTTTCATTATCACAGGATCCAGTAACACACTGTCAACTTAATCCCTCTTTACTCCATGTCTCCCCTGGCAGAGGGATGCCATGACCATATAAAAAGCCCAGATGTTGCCTGGAGGACAGGGTCTTCACCTCGCTGTGTGGCTGGTTCTACACTGCTCTGGGTTCTCATTCTCTCTATCTCGCTCCCTCCCCCTCTAACCCTGCCCCTAGTGGCATCCTGTGTGTTACCCTGGTCCATTAATATCCAGCTGCCATGGAGAACCAACAGAGTAGCAGAAAATGTCCCTGTCTGTCTGTCTGTCTGTGATCACTCATGCCCCCCCCTATCTCCCCCGAGTGCAATTCCCATTGAGTTATGGAGGCAGCCTTAGCTGTGAATATACGTACGGGAATCACAATCTTTATAATCAGAAAATTCTAAGGTATCTGTTTCTGTGGTCTGAGGTTTGAAGCAGTGTGGAGGGGTCTGATAGAAAAACTAGGGCTCTATCCCAAATGGCACCCTATTCCCTATATAGCGCACTAAGTTGCCATTTGTGACACGCCTAACCCAGAGGACATGATATAGCTTCCGGTACCTCCATCACCACCAGTGATCTGTTAGTAATATAAGTCCTTCCGTCTCACAACACATCAGGAACCACTATCTGTGTTCTGTAGTGACACGTGATACCTCTAGAAATGTATGAGAAACATCTAGAAACCTACAACAACGGAAGAAAAACGTCCATTTCTATTTTAGCCAGAAACCAAAGAACCTTCTGAACTGTTGCTTCTGGAGCTGCGGAGCTGGGGGAGCTGGGGGAGCTGGGGAGCTGGGGGAGCTGGGGAGCTGGGGAGCTGGGGGAGCTGCGGAGCTGGGGAGCTGGGGAGCTGGGGAGCTGGGGGAGCTGGGGGAGCTGGGGGGCTGCGGAAGCTGGGGAGCTGGGGGAGCTGGGGAGCTGGGGGAGCTGGGGAGCTGGGGAGCTGGGGAGATGGGGAGATGGGGGAGCTGCGGAGCTGGGGGAGCTGGGGAGCTGGGGGAGCTGGGAGCTGGGGGAGCTGGGGAGCTGGGGGAGCTGGGGGAGCTGGGGAGCTGGGGGAGCTGGGGAGCTGCGGAGCTGGGGAGCTGGGGGAGCTGGGGGAGCTGGGGAGCTGGGGGAGCTGCGGAGCTGGGGAGCTGGGGGAGCTGGGGAGCTGGGGGAGCTGGAGAGCTGGGGAGCTCCGGTCCCAATGTTTCAGTGCTGTGGAAGAGAAGAGCTCTACTGACTAAGAGCTCGTCCCAAATGGCACCCTATTCCCTATATAGCGCACTACTTTTCCAGTGTCCCCCTGATTCGCCACAACAAAGTCCGCCTGATTGAACACAGGAAACGGCCCAAGATGCATCACTGTTGAGGACTCCAACCCATAACCACAACGTAACCAAGGAGGAATAACCCATAGGGCTCTGATCAAAAGTAGTACACTATATAGCGAATAGGGTGCCATTTGGAAACACAGCCTGGGTCAGGCTAGGAACAAACGTTTCAGTGGGTCTCCATAAACATCAGTCCGACTAGTGAACGTGAAGCCCTGCACCAAGTGGACATGGTGTTTACAGTAAACAACAGAATGAACACTTAGTGATAAATCTCTTTTAGACAGGCGAGATGTCAGAACCCCACGGCAAAAAAATATTCATCCTCCAACTAGGGATTAGCTTTCATAGCAACACAACTCTCTCTCTCTCTCTCTCTCTCTCTCTCTCTCTCTCTGCTTTGCATCGTTTTTTCCATTGTTTTTCCATGCTGAGTGTTTTTGACTGTGTTTATCAAAGTCAACACATCAAAAATGGATGAAAGCTGAAAAGCTGGTGAGAATCAGAGCGGCCCGCAGCGTCAAGAATGTTCTCACTGCGGAGTTATGTAGATTTGAGTAAACAAGTGCAAATTGTTGAGGTTTTAATTAAAATATTTGACAATCATTTTATCTGAAGTAACCCTATATAACATCTGTAGAGCAGATGCGTTTAAGAGCCCAGAGAAACTCTGTCCTCCCCCGCTCCCTCCCTCAATCCCCACCCCCTCTAACCCCCTCTGTTCTTCTCAGTACAGGGAACAGAAGTGACTCTCAGAGTTTCCACACCCCAATATGCCTTTCTACCCATCTCCTGTTATTGGCCCTATAGTAGGTTGACACTGCCAGGACATATCTTGGACCTCCCTCCCCCCAGTGACAGAACTCTCTGGTCCAGGTACCAACCATAACATGTTAATGTGTTGAACAGTGACAGAACTCTCTGGTCCAGGTACCAACCATAACATGTTAATGTGTTGAACAGTGACAGAACGCTCTGGTCCAGGTACCAACCATAACATGTTAATGTGTTGAACAGTGACAGAACTCTCTGGTCCAGGTACCAACCATAACATGTTAATGTGATGAACAGTGACAGAACTCTCTGGTCCAGGTACCAACCATAACATGTTAATGTGTTGAACAGTGACAGAACTCTCTGAGTCAGGTACCAACCATAACATGTTAATGTGTTGAACAGTGACAGAACTCTCTGGTCAGGTACCAACCATAACATGTTAATGTGTTGAACAGTGACAGAACTCTCTGGTCCAGGTACCAACCATAACATGTTAATGTGTTGAACAGTGACAGAACTCTCTGGTCCAGGTACCAACCATAACATGTTAATGTGTTGAACAGTGACAGAACTCTCTGGTCCAGGTACCAACCATAACATGTTAGTGTGTTGAACAGTGACAGAACTCTCTGGTCCAGGTACCAACCATAACATGTTAATGTGTTGAACAGTGACAGAACTCTCTCTGGTCCAGGTACCAACCATAACATGTTAATGTGTTGAACAGTGACAGAACTCTCTGGTCCAGGTACCAACCATAACATGTTAATGTGTTGAACAGTGACAGAACTCTCTGGTCCAGGTACCAACCATAACATGTTAATGTGTTGAACAGTGACAGAACTCTCTGGTCCAGGTACCAACCATAACATGTTAATGTGTTGAACAGTGACAGAACTCTCTGGTCCAGGTACCAACCATAACATGTTAATGTGTTGAACAGTGACAGAACTCTCTGGTCCAGGTACCAACCATAACATGTTAATGTGTTGAACAGTGACAGAACTCTCTGGTCCAGGTACCAACCATAACATGTTAATGTGTTGAACAGTGACAGAACTCTCTGGTCCAGGTACCAACCATAACATGTTAATGTGTTGAACAGTGACAGAACTCTCTGGTCCAGGTACCAACCATAACATGTTAATGTGTTGAACAGTGACAGAACTCTCTGGTCCAGGTACCAACCATAACATGTTAATGTGTTGAACAGTGACAGAACTCTCTGGTCCAGGTACCAACCATAACATGTTAATGTGTTGAACAGTGACAGAACTCTCTGGTCCAGGTACCAACCATAACATGTTAATGTGTTGAACAGTGACAGAACTCTCTGGTCCAGGTACCAACCATAACATGTTAATGTGTTGAACAGTGACAGAACGCTCTGGTCAGGTACCAACCATAACATGTTAATGTGTTGAACAGTGACAGAACTCTCTGGTCCAAGTACCAACCATAACATGTTAATTTGATGAACAGTGACAGAACTCTCTGGTCCAGGTACCAACCATAACATGTTAATGTGATGAACAGTGACAGAACTCTTTGGTCCAGGTACCAACCATAACATGTCAGTGTGTTGAACAGTGACAGAACTCTCTGGTCCAGGTACCAACCATAACATGTTAATGTGTTGAACAGTGACAGAACTCTCTGGTCCAGGTATCAACCATAACATGTTAATGTGTTGAACAGTGACAGAACTCTCTGGTCCAGGTACCAACCATAACATGTTAATGTGTTGAACAGTGACAGAACTCTCTGGTCCAGGTACCAACCATAACATGTTAATGTGTTGAACAGTGACAGAACGCTCTGGTCCAGGTACCAACCATAACATGTTAATGTGTTGAACAGTGACAGAACTCTCTGGTCCAAGTACCAACCATAACATGTTAATTTGATGAACAGTGACAGAACTCTCTGGTCCAGGTACCAACCATAACATGTTAATGTGATGAACAGTGACAGAACTCTTTGGTCCAGGTACCAACCATAACATGTCAGTGTGTTAAACAGTGACAGAACTCTCTGGTCCAGGTACCAACCATAACATGTTAATGTGATGAACAGTGACATAACTCTCTGGTCCAGGTACCAACCATAACATGTCAGTGTGTTAAACAGTGACAGAACTCTCTGGTCCAGGTACCAACCATAACATGTTAATGTGATGAACAGTGACAGAACTCTCTGGTCCAGGTACCAACCATAACATGTTAATGTGATGAACAGTGACAGAACTCTCTGGTCCAGGTACCAACCATAACATGTTAATGTGTTGAACAGTGACAGAACTCTCTGGTCCAGGTACCAACCATAACATGTTAATGTGATGAACAGTGACAGAACTCTTTGGTCCAGGTACCAACCATAACATGTCAGTGTGTTAAACAGTGACAGAACTCTCTGGTCCAGGTACCAACCATAACATGTTAATGTGATGAACAGTGACAGAACTCTCTGGTCCAGGTACCAACCATAACATGTCAGTGTGTTAAACAGTGACAGAACTCTCTGGTCCAGGTACCAACCATAACATGTTAATGTGATGAACAGCGACAGGTCTTCTTGATGTGCATGACACAACACCAATGCAGCCGTTGTTTTTGGCGGACGGTGGTTTACGTGCGTACAGAGAAACAGAGAAACGGTATTGGATCTGAGAGAGTAGCTCTTTGGCTTTTCCTCCTCTTCTCTCAACACAGCTTTAGGGAGGCAACCTTGACAAACCCTCTGGAAACATCAAAACACCACATGGAGATTAACAAACAATATAAACAGCAGAAACAGAGAGCTTTACTCAGAGAGGTCTGGTCAGGACTGGTCTGAGAACATTATCCACTCCTAACGTCAGAGTAACATTCTGTTAAGTGAGGTTCAGCCCTCTGGTCTGGGTATTGGAGGACACAGGAACTAGACTGCATCCAAAATATCACCCTATTCCCTATAAAGTGCACTACTTTTGACCAGAGCCCTATGGGGTAGTGCACTACTTTTGACCAGAGCCCTATGGGGTAGTGCACTAGATAGTGAAAAGGGTGCCATTTGGGAAACAGACAATATCTAGTCTGAACAGGAACAGGTCATTCCCCCATGGTAATGTCGTGGTTACGGGCCGGAGAACACAACAGTGATGCATCATGGTCCGTTTCCTGTGTTCTATCAGGCGAACCAGAACCACAGAGACCTTTGCCCTTCCAGCTACGCCTCACCCAGGTCACATGACAGGGGCTTGGACTCTACAAATCTTTCATTGAGAGTATTTTAACCTTGTGTACTGTTTGGTGGTTTGGTAATACCGCTGTCAGCCAGAAAAATATGTTGAGAAGGATTATAGCCACAGAAAGCAAGGTACCAGGAGTCAGACAGACAGGCTTGATGAGATCTTTAAGGTCAGGTCAGACCCAAGCCACCCCCTGTGCCTGGACTTTGAACTACTCCCCTCTGGGTGCAGGTATAGGGCAGCCCCCTGCCTGCAGGAAAAACAAGACTACATAATTATTTGTGTAATATCTCTCCTAATCAGCTGGTTAATGTTCCTATCACTAAGGAGTGATATCTCTCCTAATCAGCTGGTTAATGTTCCTATCACTAAGGTGGGATATCTCTCCTAATCAGCTGGTTAATGTTCCTATCACTAAGGTGGGATATCTCTCCTAATCTGCTGGTTAATGTTCCTATCACTAAGGTGTGATATCTCTCCTAAACAGCTGGTTAATGTTCCTATCACTAAGGTGTGATATCTCTCCTAATCAGCTGGTTAATGTTCCTATCACTAAGCTGGATATCTCTCCTAATCAGCTGGTTAATGTTCCTATCACTAAGGTGTGATATCTCTCCTAAACAGCTGGTTAATGTTCCTATCACTAAGCTGGATATCTCTCCTAATCAGCTGGTTAATGTTCCTATCACTAAGGTGTGATATCTCTCCTAAACAGCTGGTTAATGTTCCTATCACTAAGGTGTGATATCTCTCCTAAACAGCTGGTTAATGTTCCTATCACTAAGGAGTGATATCTCTCCTAAACAGCTGGTTAATGTTCCTATCACTAAAGTGGGATATCTCTCGTAATCATCTGGTTAATGTTCCTATCACTAAGGTGTGATATCTCTCCTAATCAGCTGGTTAATGTTCCTATCACTAAGGTGTGATATCTCTCCTAATCAGCTGGTTAATGTTCCTATCACTAAGCTGGATATCTCTCCTAATCAGCTGGTTAATGTTCCTATCACTAAGGTGTGATATCTCTCTAAACAGCTGGTTAATGTTCCTATCACTAAGGTGTGATATCTCTCCTAATCAGCTGGTTAATGTTCCTATCACTAAGGTGTGATATCTCTCCTAATCAGCTGGTTAATGTTCCTATCACTAAGCTGGATATCTCTCCTAATCAGCTGGTTAATGTTCCTATCAC
Organism: Coregonus clupeaformis; assembly: GCF_020615455.1. NCBI lineage: Eukaryota > Metazoa > Chordata > Actinopteri > Salmoniformes > Salmonidae > Coregonus > Coregonus clupeaformis. The sequence continues at coordinate 14,470,942 of NC_059208.1, forward strand.
TAAGGTGTGATATCTCTCCTAAACAGCTGGTTAATGTTCCTATCACTAAGGTGTGATATCTCTCCTAATCAGCTGGTTAATGTTCCTATCACTAAGGTGTGATATCTCTCCTAATCAGCTGGTTAATGTTCCTATCACTAAAGTGTGATATCTCTCCTAAACAGCTGGTTAATGTTCCTATCACTAAAGTGTGTTATCTCTCCTAAACAGCTGGTTAATGTTCCTATCACTAAGGTGTGATATCTCTCCTAATCAGCGGGTTAATGTTCCTATCACTAAGGTGTGATATCTCTCCTAATCAGCTGGTTAATGTTCCTATCACTAAAGTGTGATATCTCTCCTAAACAGCTGGTTAATGTTCCTATCACTAAAGTGTGTTATCTCTCCTAAACAGCTGGTTAATGTTCCTATCACTAAGGTGTGATATCTCTCCTAAACAGCTGGTTAATGTTCCTATCACTAAGGTGTGACATCTCTCCTAATCAGCTGGTTAATGTTCCTATCACTAAAGTGTGATATCTCTCCTAAACAGCTGGTTAATGTTCCTATCACTAAAGTGTGTTATCTCTCCTAAACAGCTGGTTAATGTTCCTATCACTAAGGTGTGATATCTCTCCTAATCAGCGGGTTAATGTTCCTATCACTAAGGTGTGATATCTCTCTTAAACAGCTGGTTAATGTTCCTATCACTAAGGAGTGATACTTCTCCTAATCAGCTGGTTAATGTTCCTATCACTAAGGAGTGATACTTCTTCTAATCAGCTGGTTAATGTTCCTATCACTAAGCTGGATATCTCTCCTAATTCATTTTATATTTTAGTCATTTTAGCAGACGCTCTTATCCAGAGCGACTTACAGTTAGTGAGTGCATACATTTTTCATACTAATCAGCTGGTTAATGATCCTATCCACCCAGTAAGGTCAGCAGGCTGCTCTTCTTTCAGCTGTATATACTCTATATAACTGGCATCAAGCTGGATTGCCAATTAGTTGCTTACTGTATGTATTGGTCTGGTCATTTCCTGAACACCACTATGAACATGACACTGCAACACATTGTCCCCAAAGGAACAAAGTCAGTAAAGTAAAGTTCCTCTCTGAGGTCAGAAAACAAGCTGTGTCACTTCAGGTCCTGTTATGACCTTGCATGGCTCATAGTACTGTAATGGGACTTCACTTCCCAGGTGCCTCAAGGTGTACTCCTCAAAGAACAGAGGTAGAGGAACCTGAGCTGCCCCTGAGACAATAAAATCGAGAGAGAGAGAGAGAGAGAGAGGGGAGCTGCATTTTCCAACTGTTTAAAGAAAATACGGAAGAAGCTCTTACCGTCTAGCTTGGGCCCAGTCTTCATGTTCATGGTACCCTTCATGGCCGACACCGACCAGGTCAGGCTGGGCCGGGCAGGGTGCGACTCGGTCTCCATGACAACCACGATCTGGGTGGTGCGTAGGGACACCTTGTGGAAGGGTGCCAAGGACCTCAGGGAGCTGAGGTGGGAGGGGTCGGGCCGAGGGTGGGAGGTGGAGGAGGTCCTACTGGGGGAGGAATGAGGGGTGGAGGGGGGTTTGGGAGCCTCCCAGTAGTGTTCAGGTAGGACCTTCCTCAGGTAGGCCTTGGCCTGCTCCAGTTTCACCAGTGTAGGGTTCACCTTCAGGGGCCGGGAAAGCTCCACGTTCAGCTCCGCTGGAGGAACAGGAGAGAGAGTTTCCTTAATACAAAATATTAACAGAAGAGAGACAGGAGAGAGAGTTACCGTAATACAAAATATGAACAGAAGAGAGACAGGAGAGAGAGTTACCGTAATACAAAATATGAACAGAAGAGAGAGAGGAAAGAGAGTTACCGTAATACAAAATATGAACAGAAGAGAGAGAGGAGAGAGAGTTACCGTAATACAAAATATTAACAAAAGAGAGACAGGAGAGAGAGTTACCGTAATACAAATTATTAACAGAAGAGAGAGAGGAGAGAGAGTTACCGTAATACAAAATATGAACAGAAGAGAGACAGGAGAGAGAGATACCGTAATACAAAATATGAACAGAAGAGAGACAGGAGAGAAAGTTACCGTAATACAAAATATGAACAGAAGAGAGACAGGTGAGAGAGTTACCGTAATACAAAATATGAACAGAAGAGAGAGAGGAGAGAGAGATACCGTAATACAAAATATGAACAGAAGAGAGACAGGAGAGAAAGTTACCGTAATACAAAATATGAACAGAAGAGAGAGAGGAGAGAGAGTTACCGTAATACAAAATATGAAGAGAAGAGAGAGAGGAGAGAGAGATACCGTAATACAAAATATGAACAGAAGAGAGACAGGAGAGAAAGTTACCGTAATACAAAATATGAACAGAAGAGAGACAGGAGAGAGAGTTACCGTAATACAAAATATGAACAGAATAGCTTTATCTTTTATGTTCCATGTGGAAATTAGCCACATTGTTTATGAGCAGAGAGGTTGCTGAGCTCTAAGCAGGTCAGTTTAGGTGAAGAGAGAGTAGAGAGAGATCTTTCCTAAGAGGAGACGTCGTAGAGGCAGATCTTTCCTAAGAGGAGTCGTCAGTTTAGGTGGAGAGAGAGTAGAGAGAGATCTTTCCTACGAGGAGGTGTCAGTTTAGGTGGAGAGAGAGCAGAGGGAGATCTTTCCTAAGAGGAGGGGTCAGTTTAGGTGGAGAGAGAGCAGAGGGAGATCTTTCCTAAGAGAAGGGGTCAGTTTAGGTGGAGAGAGAGTAGAGGGAGATCTTTCCTAAGAGGAAGGGTCAGTTTAGGTGGAGAGAGAGGAGAGGGAGATCTTTCCTAAGAGGAGGGGTCAGTTTAGGTGGAGAGAGAGTGTGACACTCTGGCTCCGGGACTTTTATATTTGAGCCAGGGTGTATTTGTTTTGTTGGGGTTTGGTTTGGTTATGTTGGGTTTTGGGTGTATTTCTTGTTTGCAGTTCGGTGGGGTTCTTTTCTAGGTTTGGTCAATGACTCCCAATCGGAGGTAACGAGTGTCAGCTGTCGGCTCGTTATCTCTGATTGGGAGCCATATTTATTCTGATTGTTTTCCTGTGGGAATTGTGGGTTTTTGTTCCATGTTCTGTCAGTATTGCAGAGGACTTCACGAATCGTTCTTGCTTTGTTGTTTTGTTCCAGACTTTGAATTAATAAAGTCATGTTCGCTCAACGCGCTGCGCTTTGGTCTACTCATTTGGAAGACGTTCGTGACAGAAAAACCCACCATAAAAGGACCAAGCAGCGTGTCAAGCGGCAACAGGATTTATGGACGCCTATCAAGGATTCATGGACATGGGAGGAGATACTGGATGGAAAGGGTCCTTGGGCACAACCGGGAGAATATCGCCGCCCTCGTGAAGAGCTGGAGGGAGCTAAAGCCGAGAGGAGGTGGTATGAGGAGGCAGCACGGAGTCGAGGCTGGAAGCCCGTGGTACTACCCAAAAATTTCTTGGGGGGGCTAAAGGGGAGTGTGGCGAGTCAGGTAGGAGACCTGCGCCTACTCCCTGGACTGACCGTGGAGAGCGAGAGTACGGGCAGACACCGTGTTACGCAGTAGAGCGCATGGTGTCTCCTGTACGCAGGCATAGCCCGGTTCGGTCATTCCAGCTCCACGTATCGCCGGGCTAGGATTGAGCATTGAGCCGGATGTCATGAAGCCGGCCCAACGCATCAGGCCACCAGTGCGCTCCTCGGGCGGCTTACATGGCACCAGCCTTACGCATGGTGTCCCGGTTCGCCTACATAGCCCGGTGCGGGTTATTCCTCCCTTCCCGTACTGGTCGGGGCGACGGGAGTATACAACCAGGTAAGGTTGGGCAGGCTCAGTGCTCAAGGGAGCCAGTACGCCTGCACGGTCCGGTATTTCCGGCGCCACCTCCCCGCTCCAGTCCAGTACCACCAGTGCCTACACCACGCACCAAGCCTCCTGTGTGTCCCCAGAGTCCTGTGCGTCCTGTTGCTGCTCCCCGCACCTAGCCCTGAGATGCGTGTCCTCAGCCCGGGACCACCAGTTCGGCACCACGCACTAGGCCTGTATGTGCGTTCCCAGGGTCCAGCATGCCCTGTTGCTTCTCCCCGCACTAGCCCTGAGATGCGTGTCCTCAGCCCGGTACCTCCAGTTCCGGCACCACGCACCAGGCCTGCAGTGCGCCTCCGACGGCCAGAGTCTGCCGTCTGCCCAACGGGCCTGAACTGCCCGTCTGCCCAACGGCGCCTGAACTGCCCGTCTGCCCACCGGCGCCTGAACTGCCCGTCTGCCCAACGGCGCTTGAACTGCCCGTCTGCCCAACGGCGCCTGAACTGCCTGTCTGCCCAACGCCGTCTGAACTGTCCGTCTGCCAAGCGCTGCATAAGCCGCCCGTCTGCCAGAGCCTTCAGAGCCGTCCGCCAGACCGAGCCGCTTAGAGCCTTCCGCCAGACAGGATCAGCCAGAGCCTTCCGGCCAGACAGGATCAGCCAGAGCCTTCCGCCAGACCGGAGCCGCTGAGAGCCTTCCGCCAGACAGGATCAGCCAGAGCCTTCCGCCAGACAGGATCAGCCAGAGCCTTCCGCCAGACAGGAGCCGCTAGAGCCTTCCGCCAGACAGGATCAGCCAGAGCCTTCCGCCAGACAGGATCAGCCAGAGCCTTCCGCCAGACAGGATCAGCCAGAGCCTTTCGCCAGACAGGATCAGCCAGAGCCTTTCGCCAGACAGGATCAGCCCAGAGCCTTCCGCCAGACAGGATCAGCCAGATCCTTCAGCCAGCCATGAGCAGCCAGATCCGTCGGCCAGCCACGAGCAGCCAGATCCGTCGGCCAGCCATGAGCAGCCAGATCCGTCGGCCAGCCATGAGCAGCCAGATCCGTCAGCCAGCCATGAGCAGCCAGATCCGTCAGCCAGCCGCGAGCAGCCAGATCCGTCGGCCAGCCATGAGCAGCCAGATCCGTCGCCAGCCATGAGCAGCCAGATCCGTCGGCCAGCCATGAGCAGCCAGATCCGTCAGCCAGCCATGAGCAGCCGGATCCGTCAGCCAGCCATGAGCAGCCAGATCCTTCAGCCTGCCGCGAGCCGTCCAGCCAGGATCCGCCAGAGCCGTCCAGCAAGGATCCGCCAGAGCCAGCCAGCCAGGATCCGCCATTGAGTCCGGTGCTGTCCCTTAGCCCGGTGCTGCCCTTATCCTGGTGCTGCCCCTTAGTCCGGTACTGCCCCTTAGTCGGTGCTGCCCCTTAGTCCGGTGCTGCCCGTTAATCCGGTGCCGCCCCTTAATCCAGTGGGGTTTAGTTGGGGGGTGGTCATATGGAGGAGGCTACGGAAGCGGATAGTGACTAAGGTGGGGTGGGGACCACGACCAGGGCCAGAGCCGCCACCGTGGACAGACGCCCACCCAGACCCTCCCATAGAGTGTATGCTGGGTCGCCCGGAGTTCGCACCTTTCAGGGGGTACTGTGACACTCTGGCTCGGGACTTTTATATTTGAGCCAGGGCGTATTTGTTTTGTTGGGGTTTAGTTTGGTTATGTTGGGTTTTGGGTGTATTTCTTGTTTGCAGTTCGGTGGGGGTTCTTTTCTAGGTTTGGTCAATGACTCCCAATCGGAGGTAACGAGTGTCAGCTGTCGGCTCGTTATCTCTGATTGGGAGCCATATTTATTCTGATTGTTTTCCTGTGGGAATTGTGGGTTTTTGTTCCATGTTCTGTCAGTATTGCAGAGGACTTCACGAATCGTTCTTGTTTTGTTGTTTTGTTCCAGACTTTGAATTAATAAAGTCATGTTCGCTCAACGCGCTGCGCTTTGGTCTACTCATTTGGAAGACGTTCGTGACAGAGAGCAGAGAGAGATCTTTCCTAAGAGGAGGGGTCAGTTTAGGTGGAGAGAGAGAGCAGAGGGAGATCTTTCCTAAGAGGAGGGGTCAGTTTAGGTGGAGAGAGAGCAGAGGGAGATCTTTCCTAAGAGGAGGGGTCAGTTTAGGTGGAGAGAGAGCAGAGGGAGATCTTTCCTAAGAGGAGGGGTCAGTTTAGGTGGAGAGAGAGCAGAGGGAGATCTTTCCTAAGAGGAGGGGTCAGTTTAGGTGGAGAGAGCAGAGAGAGATCTTTCCCTAAGAGGAGGGGGTCAGTTTAGGTGGAGAGAGAGAGCAGAGGGAGATCTTTCCTAAGAGGAGGGGTCAGTTTAGGTGGAGAGAGAGCAGAGGGAGATCTTTCCTAAGAAGAGGGTCAGTTTAGGTGGAGAGAGAGCAGAGGGGAGATCTTTCCTAAGAGGAGGGGGGTCAGTTTAGGTGGAGAGAGAGCAGAGGGAGATCTTTCCTAAGAGGAGGGGTCAGTTTAGGTGGAGAGAGAGCAGAGGGAGATCTTTCCTAAGAGGAGGCGTCAGTTTAGGTGGAGAGAGAGCAGAGGGAGATCTTTCCTAAGAAGAGGGGTCAGTTTAGGTGGAGAGAGAGCAGAGGGAGATCTTTCCTAAGAGGAGGGGTCAGTTTAGGTGGAGAGAGAGCAGAGTTAGATCTTTCCTAAGAGGAGGGGTCAGTTTAGGTGGAGAGAGAGCAGAGGGAGATCTTTCCTAAGAGGAGGCATCAGTTTAGGTGGAGAGAGAGCAGAGGGAGATCTTTCCTAAGAAGAGGGGTCAGTTTAGGTGGAGAGAGAGCAGAGGGAGATCTTTCCTAAGAGGAGGGGTCAGTTTAGGTGGAGAGAGAGCAGAGGACCATGAGTGATAAAAACATGACTTTACAGCTACACAACCATGTTTCATTACTGTTATGTGGTGTACTGCACTGGCACACACTCCCTTCCTCCTGTCCTCTCCCCTCCCCTGTTTATCCTATACAACGCCAAACCAACTTGATACAGAACAAGTTGATCCCTGATCGTATCTAAACCTTGAGATACTGAACAGTACCACGTTGTCCATGGCAGGGATTGAACCCCTAGACCATTTAATCACTAGTGCTGCAGAACAGAGCTTTGACAAAGCGGCCTGATTCTCGCATGATAACATGACACTGTGGAATAGACTCCTCTCCTCTCGCCAACACATAAATCCCTGATCCTCTCTCTCTCTCTCTCTGTCTGCCCAGCCCTCCTCTCCTGTCCTCTCCCCTCCCCTCCTCTGGCCAACACATAAATCAGTCCTCAGCCCGGCCTTCAGACAGTCCAGTGGAATCTCCACAGACAGACAGATGAATTAACTCCATACTGTTTTACACCACTTCCCTTCCATTATCCCTGTTTTCCACTTTGTCATGATGGGGTGGGAAGCAGCACCCCCTATCCCCCCTATCCCCCTGTCCCCCCTGCCTTCAGAACAAGCCCAGCTGTTTTCTATGGTCTCATTAAGGCCTCAGTGTTTAGTGGGTTTAAGGCTTCAGCCTCCTGTCTCCTCCACCAGGTAGCAGCAGTACAGGACATGAGAGGGAACGCAGCCAACAGGACAACACATGTAGCCTGGAGGAGGAGGAGGGGAGGAGGGGAGAGGAGGAGAAGGACAAGGAGGGGGAGGAGGTGGGTGGGGAGGATGAGGAGGAGGACAAGGAGGGGGAGGAGGAGGGTGGAGAGGATGAGGAGGGGGACAAGGAGGGGGAGGAGGAGAGGGAAGAGGAGGAGGAGGAGGAGGAGGAGGCGAGGGAAGAGGAGGAGGAGGGTGGGGAGGAGGATACTTCCATTCACCCCAGTGGATGTGGAGATGGGAGAGAGGGAGGTGAGGGATGGAGGCCGGAAAGGAGGAATCTGCTGTACAATGTATCTTATATCATTTCCAGTTCACTTATCAGCAGGAAAGTTTCTAGCTGTGAAATAAATAGCTCATGTGCTGTTGCTCATCCTGAGATGTTCTCCTCTCCTCTCTCTAACCATGTTAAGCTGTTTCATATCACCTTAGAGCAGAGAGAGAGCGAGGGTGAGAGAAGAGAGAGAGAGAGAGAGAGAGAGAGAGAGAGAGAGAGAGAGAGAGAGAGAGAGAGAGAGAGAGAGAGAGAGAGAGAGAGTTGCAGAGAGAGCAACCTGTTGTTGATTATGCTGCGTAGCATACAGATCCACAGGAGGCTACAGCACTTCTCCTCCCGGTGGTTTTATTCCTGTATAACCTGTCAGTCTGTCAGCCAGTCCACCTGGCTGTTTACTGGGCTGCAGGGATGCTGCTGATACTGGTGGACCAGGTCCACATCCAGCTGCAACTGGGCCGGGCCAGCTCAATGGCACCACCAACCGGGCCGGGCCAGCTCAATGGCACCACCAACCGGGCCGGTCCAGCTCAATGGCACCACCAACCGGGCCGGGCCGGGCCAGCTCAATGGCACCACCAACCGGGCCGGGCCAGCTCAATGGCACCACCAACCGGGCCAGGCCAGCTCAATGGCAGCTTAACCGGCACCACCAACCGGGCCAGGCCAGCTCAATGTCACCACCAACCGGGCCAGGCCAGCTCAATGGCACCACAAACCAGGCCAGCTCAATGGCAACATATAGGCAGCAACACCCTAACCTTTATAGGAGCTAGTTAACGCTCTGCTAATGCTCTGCACAGGAATCCTGATTGGTTAGAGTCCATAGATATACACTGAGTGCTCTTTCCATGACATAGACTGACCAGGTGAATACAGGTGACAGCTATGATCCCTTATTGATGTCACTTGTTAAATCCATTTCAACATGGACCAGCATCCCTATGGAACGCTTTTGACACGTTGTAGATTCCATGCCCCGACGAATTGAGGCTGTTCTGAGGGTAAAAGGGGGTGCAACTCAACATTAGGAAGGTGTTCCTAATGTTTTGTATAATCAGTGTAGCACATAAAATGTTCAAGAAAGCGGAATAGCTGTGTGTGGAATGCAGAGTGTTGTTAAAGGCAGAGGTATTTAAATGATGCCATTAGTGATGCACACAATGTATGGCACAGGAGGGTCTGAAATCAATCAGAGGGTCGACAGCTTTATGAAATGGGCCCCCCCAAGGTTCCATTCTATGGCCTGTCGTTTTTACACTGTATATTGGAGGGAATGTAAAACCAGCAAAACATCTGATATTTGTGCACTATCCGATTCATCTTTTTACTCCACAGTCCTTTTTGGAGAGCTTTTCCACTCCTCTCCGCCTATTAACACCAGAGATAGCTGGATGTGTTCGTGTGAACTCTGAAGAACCTCTTTCTCTCCAGGCATCCAGAGATAGGGGCCACAGACAGTGCTCCAGCCCCCAGCCTGCCCTCCCTGCTCCCCCAGCCACATCTGCACAGCTTTCCTCCCTGGCCTGGCCCTGGTTCCTCCAACATCCAACAGAGTAGATCACGGAGCAGAGCAGAGCAGCTTTTATGGAGATGGAACGCTGTCAAAAGATGAATCTCATCAGAACTCTAATAAATGAATACGGTCACATGCAGGCTACACATCCATGTCATTATCCTCAGTTCACAATCTCTGGGGCTGCGGCCCAAATGGTACCCTATTCCCTATATAGTGCACTACTTGAATGGGCCCAGGTCAAACGTAGTGCCCTATATAAGGAACAGGGTGTGGTTTGGGAGGGATGCTGTGAGTGGGAGCGCTCTGACACGGCACCACAGTGCATCCATGTGTTTCCACTCTGCAGGTTGAGAAGGATGAAACTGATCCTCACAACAAAACACATCAACTATTAACAAGCAGAGACGGATTTATAGCTATCACAGGGAAAACTACAAATCCTTTGTGGATGGAGCCTAATCCAGGAAATTCCAGGCGGATAGAATCTGCTATGTCATCAGGATAAGGACCTCTCTCTCTGCACGTTACTAAGCAGCTAACCTCTCCAGCTTTTTACACCCAGGTCCTATAGGATTCTCTGGAAGTCCAGTCAGCTCTTACCCCTCTACTTCCTGCCACGTTTAACGTGTTGCCTTCAAACGTAGCCTCTTTGAGCTCACCGTGTGCTAAGAGAGGAGAAAAGGCAGGACTCGTGGAAGAAAGATGGCGGAACTTCCGCCGTGTCGTTGGGATGTCAAAAGAAGGCCTTGTTCAGGAGTGATGTTCCTTTCGCTTCTCGCGCAAGTGTTTTTATTAGGAACACCCTTCCTTTCAATCAAACACAAAGTGCTGCTTTAACCCACCAGCGGACTGTCAGTGCTGCTTTAACCCACCAGCGGACTGTCAGTGCTGCTTTAACCCACCAGCGGACTGTCAGCGCTGCTTTAACCCACCAGCGGACTGTCAGTGCTGCTTTAACCAGAGGACTGTCAGTGGTTCTTTAACCAACAGTCAGTGTTGCTTTAACCCTGCCGAGGACTGTCAGTGTTGCTTTAACCCAGCCGAGGACTGTCAGTGCTGCTTTAACCCAGCCGAGGACTGTCAGTGGTGCTTTAACCCACCAGAGGACTGTCAGTGGTGCTTTAACCCAGCCGAGGACTGTCAGTGTTGCTTTAACCCAGCCGAGGACTGTCAGTGCTGCTTTAACCCAGCAGAGGACTGTCAGTGGTGCTTTAACCCAGCCGAGGACTGTCAGTGTTGCTTTAACCCAGCCGAGGACTGTCAGTGGTGCTTTAACCCAGCCGAGGACTGTCAGTGGTGCTTTAACCCACCAGAGGACTGTCAGTGCTGCTTTAACCAGAGGACTGTCAGTGCTGCTTTAACCCACCAGCTGACTGTCAGTGCTGCTTTAAACAGAGAACTGTCAGTGGTGCTTTAATCAGAGGACTGTCAGTGCTGCTTTAATCAGAGGACTGTCAGTGCGTGGCCTACCAAGAATAGAGCAACAACCCAAGAAGGTGGAGTGGCTTCCACATATCTTAAGGTATAGCGCTAATTTAAACCTCATACCTTAAGGTATATCGCTAATTTAAACCTCATACCTTAAGGTATAGCGCTAATTTAAACCTCATACCTTAAGGTATAGCGCTAATTTAAACCTCATACCTTAAGGTATAGCGCTAATTTAAACCTCATACCTTAAGGTATAGCGCTAATTTAAACCTCATACCTTAAGGTATATCGCTATCGCTAATTTAAACCTCATACCTTAAGGTATAGCGCTAATTTAAACCTCATACCTTAAGGTATAGCGCTAATTTAAACCTCATACCTTAAGGTATAGCGCTAATTTAAACCTCATACCTTAAGGTATAGGGCAAATCTAAACCTCATACCTTAAGGTATAGGGCAAATCTAAACCTCATACCTTAAGGTATAGGGCAAATCTAAACCTCATACCTTAAGGTATAGGGCAAATCTAAACCTCATACCTTAAGGTATAGGGCAAATCTAAACCTCATACCTTAAGGTATAGTGCTAATTTAAACAGTCTGGGTCCTCAGCCCCCACTGCCCAGACTATATTAGTGCTGGGTACACTGAGAGATCAAGGTCTGACACAGCAACACACACACATACACACGTTATGGCATGACATGGAGATCAAACACGCCTGTTACCATGGTTACCATGCCTCTCTGTGAAGAGATCACTCACGGTGACCCTATGGCGAACCTGAGGAGAGCACAGTCTGGTCGTGTGTATGTGTGCCCCAGTCTGGTCTAGTCTGCAGCACTGGTTCTGGTTCTGTTTTCATTCCCTAACCCTAACCACTGGTTCTGGTTCTGTTTTCATTCCCTAACCCTAACCACTGGTTCTGGTTCTGTTTTCATTCCCTAACCCTAACCACTGGTTCTGGTTCTGTTTTCATTCCCTAACCCTAACCACTGGTTCTGGTTCTATTTTCATTCCCTAACCCTAACCACTGGTTCTGGTTCTGTTTTCATTAACCCTAACCACTGGTTCTGGTTCTATTTTCATTCCCTAACCCTAACCACTGGTTCTGTTTTCATTCCCTAACCCTAACCACTGGTTCTGGTTCTGGAGTGAGAGGTGTGGAGATGGGGGCAGAGAAGAGGAGATGGGGGGGGTTCCACAATGTGGTAAGTAGGGAAGAGGGTGGAGAGGCCCAGGAGGAGGGGTGTGATTGGGGGGGTATCAGGTGGTGAGTAGGGGAGGCCCAGGGGAAAGGAGGAGGAGGTTGGAGAGGCCCAGGAGGAGGGGTGTGATTGGGGGGGTATCAGGTGGTGAGTAGGGGAGGCCCAGGGGAAAGGAGGAGGAGGGTGGAGAGGCCCAGGAGGAGGGTGTGATTGGGGGTATCAGGTGGTGAGTAGGGGGAGGCCCAGGGGGAAAGGAGGAGGAGGATGGAGAGGCCCAGGAGGAGGGGGTGTGATTGGGGGGTATCAGGTGGTGAGTAGGGGAGGCCCAGGGGGAAAGGAGGAGGAGGTTGGAGAGGCCCAGGAGGAGGGCTGTGATTGGGGGGGTATCAGGTGGTGAGTAGGGGAGGCCCAGGGGAAAGGAGGAGGGAGGATGGAGAGGCCCAGGAGGAGGGCTGTGATTGGGGGTATCAGGTGGTGAGTAGGGGAGGCCCAGGGGAAAGGAGGAGGAGGATGGAGAGGCCCAGGAGGAGGGCTGTGATTGGGGGGTATCAGGTGGTGAGTAGGGGAGGCCCAGGGGAAAGGAGGAGGAGGATGGAGAGGCCCAGGAGGAGGGCTGTGATTGGGGGGTATCAGGTGGTGAGTAGGGGAGGCCCAGGGGAAAGGAGGAGCAGGATGGTGGAGGTCTGGCTATTCCTCCAGGGTTCCCACCAGGGAGGCTGACTGGCCTCAGTCAGGTAAGGCCACCGACATATCATCATCTGACTCTTATTAGCAGCGTTTTGGCTGGTTGTGAGGGGCAGAGGGTTGAAGAGGGGTAGAGGACTACAGAGGGTTGAGGAGGGGTAGAGGACTACAGAGGGTTGAGGAGGGTTGAGGGGGGGTAGAGGGCTGAGGAGGGTTGAGGGGGTAGAGGGCTGAGGAGGGTTGAGGGGGTAGAGGGCTGAGGAGGGTTGGGGGGGTAGAGCGACTACAGAGGGCTGAGGAGGTTTGAGGGGGGTAGAGGACTACAGAGGGCTGAGGAGGGTTGAGGGGGGTAGAGGACTACAGAGGGCTGAGGAGGGTTGAGGGGGGTAGAGGACTACAGAGGGCTGAGGAGGGTTGAGGGGGGTAGAGGGCTGAGGAGGGTTGAGGGGGGTAGAGGGCTGAGGAGGGTTGAGGGGGTAGAGGGCTGAGGAGGGTTGAGGGGGGTAGAGGGCTGAGGAGGGTTGAGGGGGGTAGAGGGCTGAGGAGGGTTGAGGGGGGTAGAGGGCTGAGGAGGGTTGAGGAGGGTTGAGGGGGTAGAGGGCTGAGGAGGGTTGAGGGGGTAGAGGGCTGAGGAGGGTTGAGGGGGGGTAGAGGGCTGAGGAGGGTTGAGGGGGGTAGAGGGCTGAGGAGGGTTGAGGGGGGTAGAGGGCTGAGGAGGGTTGAGGGGGGTAGAGGGCTGAGGAGGGTTGAGGGGGGTAGAGGGCTGAGGAGGGTTGAGGAGGGTAGAGGACTACAGAGGGCTGAGGAGGGTTGAGGGGGGGTAGAGGACTACAGAGGGCTGAGGAGGGTTGAGGGGGGTAGAGGGCTGAGGAGGGTTGAGGGGGTAGAGGGCTGAGGAGGGTTGAGGGGGTAGAGGGCTGAGGAGGGTTGAGGGGGTAGAGGGCTGAGGAGGGTTGAGGGGGTAGAGGGCTGAGGAGGGTTGAGGGGGGTAGAGGGCTGAGGAGGGTTGAGGGGGGTAGAGGGCTGAGGAGGGTTGAGGGGGGTAGAGGGCTGAGGAGGGTTGAGGGGGGTAGAGGGCTGAGGAGGGTTGAGGGGGTAGAGGGCTGAGGAGGGTTGAGGGGGGTAGAGGGCTGAGGAGGGTTGAGGGGGGTAGAGGGCTGAGGAGGGTTGTATACAGGTCTGACAACAGCGCTGTGCTCTGATGGCTTGACGCTCTCCAGCAACCCAAAACTGTAATGGTTCCAATTTGTTCCAGCTAATTTATCACCTGCCTGTTGGGTAGATGACTGCTGGCTAGGAGAACCTGGTCCTCTCTCTCTCTCTCTCTCTCTCTCTCTCTCTCTCCAACTGGTAGCTGTTACTCCTCCAACCTTCTCTCATTGACCCTTTCATACAAGAGAATGAGACAGAAAATGGAGAGTGAGCAGGAAACTCACCCGGGACCTCTAGGGCCGACAAAAGACTGTCAGGAAGAGAAGAAGAAGGGAGAGGGGGATTGAAGAGGAGGAGAGGGCTGGTCAAGCCTTGAACCCTCACTGCAGCTGCCTTCCTCTGTGTGTGTGTGTTGTGTTGTGTGTGTGTGTGTGTGTGTGTGTGTGTGTGTGTGTGTGTGATGAGCAGGCCACGCGGCACAGCGAGGCGAGGCATGGTGAGGGTCAGATCTGAAACCTCATCCCGTTTACATCCCAGTACACACACACACACACACACACACACACACACACACACACACACACACACACACACACACACACACGTTACAAGTGTTTCCACTCTGCAGGTTACATCCTTGGAAGGGGAGCTGTGATTGGTCTCGCCCTGTGCTCTCTGTAAATGCTGGGTAAATTGCTGGCAGCTTGCTGTAAACACGTGAACACGCTGTACACTAGCTGTGGCCTTGTGGCGGTCTGGTCTGGTCTGATGGCGGTTTGCGCCTTGTTTGGAAGAGACGGAGAGTGAAACAGAAACAGCATCAAATCAGAGGGGCCTTAGGGAACAGAACAGAATATTACCTGGGCTATGTCCCAAATGGCACCCTATTCCCTATATAGTGCACTACTTTTGACCAGAGCCCTATGGCTCTGGGCCACTTTATAAAGTAGTGCACACAAAACCTTTTTATCCTCTCTCCCTCCCTCCCTCCCTCCCTCCCTCGATCCATCCATCCATCCACAGGAAGAGGCTGCTCTCCCCTCCCTCCCTCCCTCTCTCCCTCCCTCCCTCCCTCCATCCATCCATCCATCCACAGGAAGAGGCTGCTCTCCCCTCCCTCCCTCTCTCCCTCCCTCCCTCCCTCCCTCCATCCACAGGAAGAGGCTGCATTCCCCTCCCTCCCTCCCTCTCTCCATCCACAGGAAGAGGCTGCTCTCCTCCCTCCCTCCCTCCCTCCATCCATCCACAGGAAGAGGCTGCTCTCCCCTCCCTCCCTCCCTCCATCCATCCACAGGAAGAAGCTGCTCTCCCCTCCCTCCCTCCACAGGAAGAGGCTGCTCTTCTCCCTCCCTCCCTCCACAGGAAGAGGCTGCTCTCCTCTCTCCCTCCCTCCCTCCCTCCCTCCCTCCCTCCATCCACAGGAAGAGGCTGCTCACCTCTCTCCCTCCCTCCCTCCCTCACTCCATCCACAGGAAGAGGCTGCTCTCCTCTCTCCCTCCCTCCCTCACTCCATCCACAGGAAGAGGCTGCTCTCCTCTCTCCCTCCCTCCCTCCCTCCCTCACTCCATCCACAGGAAGAGGCTGCTCTCCTCTCTCCCTCCCTCCCTCCCTCCCTCTCTCCATCCACAGGAAGAGGCTGCTCTCCTCTCTCCATCCCTCTCTCCGTCCACAGGAAGAGGCTGCTCTCCTCTCTCCCTCCCTCTCTCCATCCACAGGAAGAGGCTGCTCTCCTCTCTCCCTCCCTCCCTCCCTCTCTCCATCCACAGGAAGAGGCTGCTCTCCTCTCTCCCTCCCTCCATCCACAGGAAGAGGCTGCTCTCCTCCCTCCCTCCCTCCCTCCCTCCCTCCATCCACAGGAAGAGGCTGCTCTCCTCTCTCCCTCCCTCCCTCCCTCCCTCCCTCACTCCATCCATAGGAAGAGGCTGCTCTCCTCTCTCCTCCCCTCCCTCCCTCCCTCTCTCCATCCACAGGAAGAGGCTGCTCTCCTCTCTCCCTCCCTCCCTCCCTCCCTCCCTCTCTCCATCCACAGGAAGAGGCTGCTCTCCTCTCTCCATCCCTCTCTCCGTCCACAGGAAGAGGCTGCTCTCCTCTCTCCCTCCCTCTCTCCATCCACAGGAAGAGGCTGCTCTCCTCTCTCCATCCACAGGAAGAGGCTGCTCTCCTCTCTCCCTCCCTCCCTCCCTCCATCCACAGGAAGAGGCTGCTCTCCTCCCTCCCTCCCTCCCTCCCTCCCTCCATCCACAGCAAGAGGCTGCTCTCCTCTCTCCCTCCCTCCCTCCCTCCCTCACTCCATCCATAGGAAGAGGCTGCTCTCCTCTCTCCTCCCCTCCCTCCCTCCCTCTCTCCATCCACAGGAAGAGGCTGCTCTCCTCTCTCCCTCCCTCCCTCCCTCCCTCCCTCCCTCCATCCACAGGAAGAGGCTGCTCTCCTCCCTCCCTCCCTCCCTCCCTCCCTCTCTCCATCCACAGGAAGAGGCTGCTCTCCTCTCTCCCTCTCTCCCTCCCTCCCTCACTCCATCCACAGGAAGAGTCTGCTCTCCTCCAGAGCCAGTAAACCAAACAGCACAGCTAATTGAGAATGCCTTCCTCCTCCACTCTCGAGTCTCCCGTGTTTCTAAAGGGAGGTAGATAGGGGTGAGGGAGGGAGGGAGGGAGGAGCGGGTAGGGAGGGAGGGATGGAGGGAGTAGAGGGGGGAGCGGGTAGGGAGGGAGGGAGGGAGGAGAGGGGGGAGCGGGTAGGGAGGGAGGGAGGAGTGGGGGGGGAGGGAGGGAGGGAGGGAGGGAGGGAGGGAGGGAGGGACCAGTAGTAGCATGTAAGGACAGAACCTGACGCAGGGCTATCCCTCACTGGGCCTGGATCCTTTCTGAACCTAGTGTGTGTGTGTGTGTGTGTGTGTCATGCTCCAGACAAGGCTGCTGTCTCTTCAACGGTTCAAGGTGAACAGCTCAGTGTTACTGAACCCATGGATTGATATGATCTCACTGATCTACAAAGCCACAGCATAGTTAGTCATGTAACTACATAACTATCTACAGTACCGCCAGGTAATCATGTTTTACATAATAACTTAATCACTACAAGACCATCAGACATCCTGTGCAGTCTCTCACAAGAACCACAACTGACAATGAAGGTTAGAGGACATGACAGAAATATGTCCACCACATACAGGATCTGAATTGATTGGATCTCAAGACAGCACTCACATAGCTGAACATGTGGGTTTGTACGTGCTTGTGTGGGTGTGTGTGTGTGTGTGTGTGTGTGCGTGTGTGTGTGTGGTGTGTGTGTGTGTGTGTGTGTGTGTGTGTGTGTGTGTGTGTGTGTGTGTGTGTGTGTGTGTGTGTGTGTGTGTGTGTGTGTGTGTCTGGTGTGTGTGTGTGTGTGTGTCTGGTGTGTGTGGTGTCTGGTGTGTGTGTGTGGTGTCTGGTGTGTGTGTGTGTGTGTGTGTGTGTGTGTGTGTGTGTGTGTGTGTGTGTGTGTGTGTGGTGTGTGTGTGTGTGTGTGTGTCTGGTGTGTGTGGTGTGTGTGTCTGGTGTGTGTGTGTCTGTGTGTGTGTGTGTGTGTGTGGTGTGGTGTGTGTGTGTGTGTGTGTGTCTGGTGTGTGTGTGGTGTTTGTGTGTGTGTGTGTGTGTGTGTGTGTGTCTGGTGTGTGTCTGGTGTGTGTGTGCGTCTGGTGTGTGTGTGTGTATGTGAGGTGTGTGAGACATCCTACTGAGAGACATCCCAGAGAGGCATCCCAGAGACATCCTACAGAGAGACATCCTACAGAGAGATGTCCTACAGAGAGACGTCCTACAGAGAGACATCCTAGAGACATCCTACAGAGAGACATCCTACAGAGAGACGTCCTACAGAGAGACGTCCTACAGAGAGACATCCTAGAGACATCCTACAGAGAGACATCCTACAGAGAGACGTCCTACAGAGAGACATCCTAGAGACATCCTACAGAGAGACATCCTACAGAGAGACATCCTACAGAGAGACATCCTACAGAGAGACAGCTCAGAGACATCCTACAGAGATACGTCCTACAGAGAGACATCCTACAGAGAGACATCCTACAGAGAGACGTCCTACAGAGACATCCTACAGAGAGACAGCTCAGAGACATCCTACAGAGATACGTCCTACAGAGAGACATCCTACAGAGAGACATCCTACAGAGAGACATCCTACAGAGAGACAGCTCAGAGACATCCTACAGAGATACGTCCTACAGAGAGACATCCTACAGAGAGACATCCTAGAGACATCCTACAGAGAGACATCCTACAGAGAGACATCCTACAGAGAGACAGCTCAGATACGTCCTACAGAGAGACGTCCTACAGAGAGACGTCCTACAGAGAGACATCCTACAGAGAGACATCCTACAGAGAGACATCCTACAGAGAGACAGCTCAGAGACATCCTACAGAGATACGTCCTACAGAGAGACATCCTACAGAGAGACGTCCTACAGAGAGACATCCTACAGAGAGACATCCTACAGAGAGACATCCTACAGAGAGACATCCTACATAGATACGTCCTATAGAGAGACGTCCTACAGAGAGAAGTCCTACAGAGACATCCTACAGAGAGACATCCTACATAGATACGTCCTATAGAGAGACGTCCTACAGAGAGACGTCCTACAGAGAGACATCCTACAGAGAGACATCCTACAGAGAGACATCCTACAGAGATACATCCTACAGAGATACATCCTACAGAGATACGTCCTACAGAGAGACATCCTACAGAGAGACATCCTACAGAGAGACGTCCTACAGAGAGACATCCTACAGAGAGATGTCATCATCTGGACACAGAGCAGAGAAGGAAGTCTTTGTGTGTGATGTGTCAGCCTCTGGAGGTGAATGTGTGGGGTTGTGGGGTTGGACTCCCTGCAGAGATGCTTCAGTACTTCAAACCCTTCTAATGTCCATGAGTGGCTCCATGCTTAGCTGATGAACAGCAGTGGACATCTCCCCTGACAGGAGTTGAGAACTGATGCTTTTAACTTGAGAGTGAGTGTGTGTGAGTGTGTGTGCACTTGTTTTCCTACATTATCAGGACCCCAATGTCCTCTAATTTCACCTTCATGTCCTGACAAGGAAGGAAAACTATAACTAAATAACTTTTTTCAGGTCCTGAATTTGTTCAAATGCTATTTTAAGCTTAAGGGTTAGGTTTAGGGTTTTAGGGTTAGGGTTAGAGATTAGGGAAAATAAGATTTCTAATGGCGAAAACATTGTATACTCCAAAAAGTCCTGACATTTCAGGAAAACACAGCTGTGTGTGTGTGTGTGTATAGACTGTGTGTACTGTAGAGTGTGTGTGAGTTCAGTACAGCTCTCCTCACCTGGTCCATTGAGGAAGTCTTTGATCTGTAGAAAGGCCAGAGGAGGGGGGATGCCTGTCTGACTGTCAGTCTCCCCTGCTACTGTCTGGAGCCAGAACAGACTGTAGTCTAACGCCTCCGGGAGAGACTTCCCTGGATCTGGAGAGAGGAGGAGAGGGAGAGAGGGAGAGAGGGAGAGAGGGAGAGAGGGAGAGAGAGAGGGAGAGAGAGGGAGGGAGAGAGAGGGAGGGAGGGAGGGAGCGCGAGAGAGAGAGAGGGAGCGAGAGAGCGAGAGAGAAAGAGAGAGAAAAGATAACAAATAAAGAGAGAAAGAGAGAAAATAGAAAAGAGAGAGATGATATTATTATTTTGAAAGTGACCGTGATACATCAAAAGCTACACAAGCTCAAGTCCCCCTCCTCTCACCCAGACACTTATAGTCGGAGGAGACTCCCCTCAGAGCCACATCGAACACGGACACTTCCATCCTCTGTTTACGGTGGTGACAGCTGAGCAGGGCCGAGGGTTGGACAACCTGGATGTAGAGTAGAGGCTCCAGGACCAGGTCTCCAGCCCCTCTCCTCCCAGGCTGCCTCACGATGGTGACCCCCAGGGCCTGGCGGGCTGAGGAGCGGCTGGGGGCAGGCAGGGAGTCCAGGGAGAGCAGGGAGCCGCGGGGCGCCTGGGGCTGGGGAGAGGTGTTACTGTTCAGGAGGTCCTCTGCTGTCAGGCCTGAGAGAGGGACCAGGGTAGGAGGGCCTGGGTTGGGGGAGGAGGAGGCTGGGGCTGGGGTAGGGGTGGTGTAGCCCGGGGTGTCTGGCTGGTTCAGGGCACTCTTCCCTGTCATCCTGTCTCCATCCTTCTTCTCAGGCGAGGCGGGGGGGGTCTCTTTAGGGGCCTTGGCTAGAGTAGAGCAGGCATAGGTCATGAGAGAGAGTTTACTAGCGGTCAGGAAGATGTCGAAGGGGATGAAGGAGAGGTTCTTGATGATGGTGGACTTCCTGGAGGGTCTAGCAATGCGGTGGTGGGAGGCTCCACTCTGATGCTCTATCTGGACAATACGGATCCTGGCGCTGTCGCTGCCGAACCCACTGTCCTGGACCCCGCTGTGACGGGAGGACGAGTCCACACCGCAAGGTCCTGATGAGGAGCTACACTGCTGCTCGCCACGCTGCACCTGGGGGGGGACACAGAGAGAGACGCGCACACACACATGCTTTTTAGCAGTACTGTGACATCACAGGACCAATCCAACCAACTGAGAGGCTCTTTGGTGACTGTGTTTCTTGTTCAGCTCAATCTTTACAAGGGCCCTAAACAAATATCTGGGTGATTGAAACCATGAATAAACTGACCGAAACATCAGAACACAGTTACAGACATTAAAGGAGAAAACCTCAGAGGCTTTTTCTGTGGTCTTAAAATAATTTTGCACTTCTTACGAAATGTGACATGTGCCTTTTAAAAGTTTTTCCCAGGAAGGCAGATCTGATTGTTTGGAACAATGACTGTGGCCAGTGGGGTGGAATGGGTTGTGCACCAATGTTATGGATGTTAGAGTCCCAGCCTTTGTCTCTGTGGGGATAGGAGTGGCATGGCAACAATGACAAATGGGAATAAGTCAATGTGGTCTATACTGCCAGGTTTAATAACATGACTGTCTTAGAGCAGCCTCCTGAGAGTTACAGTGGGGAGAACAAGTATTTGATACACTGCCGATTTTGCAGGTTTTCCTACTTACAAAGCATGTAGAGGTCTGTAATTTTTATCATAGGTACACTTCAACTGTGAGAGACGGAATCTAAAACAAAAATCCTGAAAACCACATTGTATGATTTTTAAGTAATTAATTTGCATTTTATTGCATGACATAAGTATTTGATCACCTACCAACCAGTAAGAATTCCGGCTCTCACAGACCTGTTAGTTTTTCTTTAAGAAGCCCTCCTGTTCTCCACTCATTACCTGTATTAACTGCACCTGTTTGAACTCGTTACCTGTATAAAAGACACCTGTCCACACACTCAATCAAACAGACTCCAACCTCTCCACAACGGCCAAGACCAGAGAGCTGTGTAAGGACATCAGGGATAAAATTGTAGACCTGCACAAGGCTGGGATGGGCTACAGGACAATAGGCAAGCAGCTTGGTGAGAAGGCAACAACTGTTGGCGCAATTATTAGAAAATGGAAGAAGTTCATTTTCCATGTGTATTGTGTTCCGTCTCTCACAGTTGAAGTGTACCTATGATAAACATTACAGACCTCTACATGCTTTGTAAGTAGGAAAACTTACAAAATCGGCAGTGTATCAAATACTTGTTCTCCCCACTGTATATGATGTGGTCTATACTGCCAGGTTTAATAACATGACTGTCTTAGAGCAGTCTCCTGAGAGTTCTCTGATGTGGTCTATACTGCCAGGTTTAATAACATGACTGTCTTAGAGCAGCCTCCTGAGAGTTCTCTGATGTGGTCTATACTGCCAGGTTTAATAACATGACTGTCTTAGAGCAGTCTCCTGAGAGTTCTCTGATGTGGTCTATACTGCCAGGTTTAATAACATGACTGTCTTAGAGCAGTCTCCTGAGAGTTGTCTGATGTGCTCTATACTGCCAGGTTTAATAACATGACTGTCTTAGAGCAGCCTCCTGAGAGTTCTCTGATGTGCTCTATACTGCCAGGTTTAATAACATGACTGTCTTAGAGCAGTCTCCTGAGAGTTCTCTGATGTGGTCTATACTGCCAGGTTTAATAACATGACTGTCTTAGAGCAGCCTCCTGAGAGTTCTCTGATGTGGTCTATACTGCCAGGTTTAATAACATGACTGTCTTAGAGCAGTCTCCTGAGAGTTCTCTGATGTGGTCTATACTGCCAGGTTTAATAACATGACTGTCTTAGAGCAGCCTCCTGAGAGTTCTCTGATGTGGTCTATACTGCCAGGTTTAATAACATGACTGTCTTAGAGCAGTCTCCTGAGAGTTCTCTGATGTGGTCTATACTGCCAGGTTTAATAACATGACTGTCCTAGAGCAGCCTCCCTGACATCTCTAACAGACCCTATCTGATGTTAGTTAATGATAATGGTAGAAAGTCCCCAGTACATGAACATGAGAATTAATCCATAAAGAATCTGTTTTAGAGAAGCTCTCTGTGTCCGGCCTTGTCTCCCGTCCCCCTCCCCATTTGGCCAACCTGCACATGGTTCCTATTACCCCAACCCCTTCCCTCTATTTTTCTTTGTCTGTCTCCCTCTCTCTCTCTACTCAGCCTGTTCTCTCAGCAGTCTTTCAGTCTCCCTCTCCACAGACTGTTCTCTCAGCAGTCTTTCAGTCTCTCTCTCCCTCTCTCTCTCCACACTCTTCTCTCAGCAGTCTTTCAGTCTCCCTCTCCTCTCTCTCCTCAGCCTGTTCTCTCAGCAGTCTTTCAGTCTCCCTCCCTCTCTCTCCTCAGCCTGTTCTCTCAGCAGTCTTTCAGTCTACCTCTCCCTCTCTCTCCTCACCCTGTTCTCTCAGCAGTCTTTCAGTCTCCCTCTCTCTCTCTCCTCAGCCTGTTCTCTCAGCAGTCTTTCAGTCTCCCTCTCTCTCCTCAGCCTGTTCTCTCAGCAGTCTTTCAGTCTCCCTCCCTCTCTCTCCTCAGCCTGTTCTCTCAGCAGTCTTTCAGTCTACCTCTCCCTCTCTCTCCTCACCCTGTTCTCTCAGCAGTCTTTCAGTCTCCCTCTCTCTCTCTCCTCAGCCTGTTCTCTCAGCAGTCTTTCAGTCTCCCTCCCTCTCTCTCCACAGCCTGTTCTCTCAGCAGTCTTTCAGTCTCCCTCTCTCTCCTCAGCCTGTTCTCTCAGCAGTATTTCAGTCTCCCTCTCCCTCTCTCTCCTCAGCCTGTTCTCTCAGCAGTCTTTCAGTCTCCCTCTCCCTCTCTCTCCTCAGCCTGTTCTCTCAGTAGTATTTCAGTCTCCCTCTCTCTCCTCAGCCTGTTCTCTCAGCAGTCTTTCAGTCTCCCTCTCTCTCCTCATCCTGTTCTCTCAGCTGCCTCGATCTCTCCCACTACATCCAGCGTTCCTCCTTCCTGAGAGTTAAATGTATACTATGTCAGTATAGGATATAGTGTTTCAGGCCTCCAGTCATATACTGAGCCCACTGGCACAGCTTTAAACAGAATGCCTGAGTTATTAGATATTTCCTATTCTAAACAGTGTCATCAAAGGCTAAAAACAAGAACCATATAAAACACAGTTCAGGGCTTCCATACAGTCCCTGTGCCAAAACCTCTCTCTTCTCCAACTAATGAGGAAAGGATGTGCTCTCTGTCTGTGTCTCTCTGTCTCTTTTTTCTACAGAAATGTAACATTTTCCAAGCATTGCAATAGAGGCAGTAACGACCACTAGACACTCTGCTCCATGTGTATTGTGTTAGGGGGAACTTGTAATTGGTTAAGGTATCCGGCGAACGCAAACATCCACCTCCTCGTCAGAACGGAAGAGGGTGAATAAGTAGAGCAGCTGCCGGGAGGAACAGAGAAGAAAACCACTGATTCTCTCTCTCTCTCTCACTCACTCACTCACTCACTCACTCACTCACTCACTCACTCACTCACTCACTCACTCACTCACTCTCTCTCTCTGTGGGTAACAGGGTTTCCAGCCCAGTCTACTCTGTTCCTCACCAATACAGCCATGAGACTGCTTGCTAAGATACTACTACTTTCTCTAAATATAGATAGATGCACATAAGAGGTTCTAGACCTATTATTTTCTTGGAAACAAATCAACATAATGTAAGTACTTCAGGAATTAGCTAACGAAGTTGTCAAGGTAGATGGCAAGAAGAATCCCCTGTAGCTCAGTTGGTAGAGCATGGCGCTTGCAACGCCAGGGTTGTGGGTTCGTTTTCCCACGGGGGGGCCAGTATGAAAATGTATGCACTCACTAACTGTAAGTCGCTCTGGATAAGGGCGTCTGCTAAAATGACTAAAATGTAAAATGTAAGAATGGAGGGAAAAAGAACATAAGAAAACTTGCACGCACACAGTCACACACACACCCCTAGTATTGGCTGCTTCCATCGGTCTCCTAGACAGCTATTTGTCTCCCTTGTGAACACATCAAGGTTGTTATAATTACCATCCTGAACCTAGAAACATATCAGGAAGTAAAGTAACTTTTTCCACATGTTGTTGTGTTACAGCCTGAATTTAAAATGGATTACATTTAGATTTGGTGTCACTACCCTACATACTGTACAATACCCCATAATGTCAAAGTGGAATTATGTTTTTAGAAAATGTTTACCAATTAATTACAAATGAAAAGCTGAAATGTCTTGAGTCAATAAGTATTAAACCATTTGTTATGGCAAGCCTAATATAAGTTCAGGAGTAAACATTTGCTTAACAAGTCACATACAGTGGCTTGCGAAAGTATTCACCCCCCTTGGCATTTTTCCTATTTTGTTGCCTTACAACCTGGAATTAAAATTGATTTTTGGGGGGTTTGTATCATTTGATTTACACAACATGCCTACCACTTTGAAGATGCAAAATATTTTTTCTTGTGAAATAAACAAGAAATAAGACAAAAAAAACTGAAAACTTGAGCATGCAAAACTGCTCCAGCTCCTTCAAGTTGGATGGGTTCCGCTGGTGTACAGCAATCTTTAAGTCATACCACAGATTCTCAATTGGATTGAGGTCTTGGCTTTGACTAGGCCATTTCAAAACATTTAAATGTTTCCCCTTAAACCACTCGAGTGTTGCTTTAGCAGTATGCTTAGGGTCATTGTCCTGGTGGAAGGTGAACCTCCGTCCCAGTCTCAAATCTCTGGAAGACTGAAACAGGTTTCCCTCAAGAATTTCCCTGTATTTAGCACCATCCATCATTCCTTCAATTCTGACCAGTTTCCCAGTCCCTGCCGATGAAAAATATCCCCACACATGATGCTGCCACCACCATGCTTCACTGTGGGGATGGTGTTCTCGGGGTGATGAGAGGTGTTGGGTTTGCGCCAGACATAGCGTTTTCCTTGATGGCCAAAAATATCTATTTTAGTCTCATCTGACCAGAGGACCTTCTTCCATATGTTTGGGGAGTCTCCCACATGCCTTTTGGCGAACACCAAACGTGTTTGCTTATTTTTTTCTTTAAGCAATGGCTTTTTTCTGGCCACTCTTCTGTAAAGCCCAGCTCTGTGGAGTGTACGGCTTAAAGTGGTCCTATGGACAGATACTCCAATCTCCGCTGTGGCGCTTTGCAGCTCCTTCAGGGTTATCATGATGGTCCGTGAGTTTTGGTGGGCGGCCCTCTCTTGGCAGGTTTGTTGTGGTGCCATATCATCCCGTGGGATGTTCAAAGTTTCTGATATTTTTTATAACCCAACCCTGATCTGTACTTCTCCACAACTTTGTCCCTGACCTGTTTGGACCGCTCCTTGGTCTTCATGGTGCCGCTTGCTTGGTGGTGCCCCTTGCTTAGTGGTGTTGCAGACTCTGGGGCCTTTCAGAACAGGTGTATATATACTGAGATCATGTGACAGATCATGTGACACTTAGATTGCACACAGGTGGACTTTATTTAACTAATTATGTGACTTCTGAAGGTAATTGGTTGCACCATATCTTATTTAGGGGCTTCATAGCAAAGGGGGTGAATACATATGCACGCACCACTTTTCCGTTATTATTTATTATAAATAAATAAAATATTTCATTTCACTTCACCAATTTGGACTATTTTGTGTATGTCCATTACATCCAAATCCAAATAAAAATCCATTTAAATTACAGGTTGTAATGCAACAAAATAGGAAAAACGCCAAGGGGGATGAATACTTTTGCAAGGCACTCTGTGGTTAACATTAGTTTTATAATGACTAACTCCTCTATACCCCACACATACAATTAACTGTAAGGTCCCTCAGTTGAGCAGTGAATTTCAAACACAGATTCAAACACAAAGACCAGGGAGGTTTGACAATGCCTCACAAAAATGGCACCTATTGGTAGATGGGTAAACATTTAAAAAAGCAGACAATGAATATCCCTTTTACTTATGTAATGGAGCTAAGCACAGCCAAAATCCTAGAGGAAAACCTGGTTCAGTCTGCTGGGAGATTAAATCACCTTTCAGCAGGACAACAGCCTAAAACACCAGGCCAAATGTACACTGGAGTTGTTTACCAAGAAGACAGTGAATGTTCCTGAGTGGCCGAGTTATAGATTTGACTTAAATCACAGCTGTAATCGCTGCCAAAAGTGCTTCTACAAAGTCTTGACTCAGGGGTGTGAAAACTTATGTAAATGAGATATTTCATCTTCAATAAATTAGCAAAAATTTCAAAAAACATGTTTTCACTTTGTCATTATGGAGTATTGTATGTAGTTGAGTGAGAAAAAATATATGTTTAATCCATTTTGTATTCAGGCTGTAACACAACAAAATGTGGAATAAGTCAAGGGGTGTGAATACTTTCTGAAGGCCCTGTATTCTCTGTACTTGTGGGCATTTTATCCACTGAGAGAGTCACATCCCAGGGGTGTGAAACCACACAAACCACGGATCTCAACATGCCAATCACTACGCAAACCACGGGTGTCAAAATGCTAATCACCCAGGACACATCTGTGTGACCTCTGACCCAGATCCTAGGAGAATAACTCAGACAAGGTACATTCCTCTAGAGGATGGAGAGTGGTGTCAGACAGACAGGGTACATTCCTCTAGAGGATGGAGAGTGGTGTCAGACAGACAGGGTACATTCCTCTAGAGGATGGAGAGTGGTGTCAGACAGACAGGGTACATTCCTCTAGAGGATGGAGAGTGGTGTCAGACAGACAAGGTACATTCCTCTAGAGGATGGAGAGTGGTGTCAGAGAGACAGGGTACATTCCTCTAGAGGATGGAGAGTGGTGTCAGACAGACAGGGTACATTCCTCTAGAGGATGGAGAGTGGTGTCAGACAGACAGGGTACATTCCTCTAGAGGATGGAGAGTGGTGTCAGACAGACAGGGTACATTCCTCTAGAGGATGGAGAGTGGTGTCAGACAGACAGGGTACATTCCTCTAGAGGATGGAGAGTGGTGTCAGACAGACAGGGTACATTCCTCTAGAGGATGGAGAGTGGTGTCAGACAGACAGGGTACATTCCTCTAGAGGATGGAGAGTGGTGTCAGACAGACAGGGTACATTCCTCTAGAGGATGGAGAGTGGTGTCAGACAGACAGGGTACATTCCTCTAGAGGATGGAGAGTGGTGTCAGACAGACAGGGTACATTCCTCTACAACAGTGGTCACCAACCTTTTCTGAGTCAAGATCACTTTCGGAGTCAAAAAGCAAGCAGAGATCTACCACTCAGATTTATTTTTAAACATGACTTAAAATATATAAGCCTATGCAACATTAACCTAATAAAAACAGTTCTGTAGGAATTAAGTTTTTGCAGTAGGCCTAATACATTTCCACAGCATATTGGCTATATGCCTGGCCTGCCAATATTGTTCTTCTCAGACCATATTATATTTCAAAACTCGAGCTTTGATAACAAAACAGATCAGTTGTTGTATCACTTGCGAGGCACAGCTGAGCATAAATTGAAATCATGGACTTTTCGTATCTGACTGGACTGACGGTGAGTCTCAGCGGAGGGAGGAGGAGAGCAGCAGACGGTCGTCTCACGGTCCCCCGCTCTCTCCTTTCCTCTGGTGACACTGACCAGAGAGAGGGGGGACAGTCTTCCACCTGATGGCCAAACTCAAGTCACACCACATTATTTTTGCCTCATGCACAAATTCATGTTGTTCCTATGACCAGAGTAAGTAAAATATTCCTCGATATTAAAATAGACATGAGGAGCTACTAATAATACAAACTCAGGGCTACTGATACACGGCTACTCAGCTGCAGCGCGAGGGGAAGTAGGAAGAAGGACATTTCTGTTTACAAAAGTCTTGAATAAAAGCACTGTTGACAGTGCTGAATAAAAACTTTAAAAAACAGCAGCTCTTTGCTGTATTCTTTGTCAGTCTCTCTCTGGTCATGGTTTTAAAGGGATGAAATCTCACCTAGGCTAGTATCAAACTTTCCTGTGTGGTTGTGGAAGCTGTAGGAACGGTGATTTGAGATATCTGATTTGTCAGAGCAGTAGGCATACTTGATTTAGCTCTCCTGGTCCGCTGGGTAGGCGGAGTTTGTCCCTTCAGACAAATGAAATGGTTCAAAATGCCTACAGTAGTTTAGATAGAGCAGAACATCACTGCTCAGCTCCAGTAACATCATTAGTAAGCGACATCATTGTTAATTCAGGGGTCAGTGGCAGTGGTATAATTAGAATGTTGAGGACATGGCTACTGAGTGAGAGGTCAGCCCAGTGACATCATTAAGAAGGGACAGCTCTAGCTACTGAGTGAGAGGTCAGCCCAGTGACATCATTAAGAAGGGACAGCTCTAGCTACTGAGTGAGAGGTCAGCCCAGTGACATCATTAAGAAGGGACAGCTCTAGCTACTGAGTGAGAGGTCAGCCCAGTGACATCATTAAGAAGGGACAGCTCTAGCTACTAAATGTGAGTTCAGCCCAGTGACATCATTAAGAAGGGACAGCTCTAGCTACGGAGTGAGAGGTCAGCCCAGTGACATCATTAAGAAGGGACAGCTCTAGCTACGGAGTGAGAGGTCAGCCCAGTGACATCATTAAGAAGGGACAGCTCTAGCTACTAAATGTGAGTTCAGCCCAGTGACATCATTAAGAAGGGACAGCTCTAGCTACTGAGTGAGAGGTCAGCCCAGTGACATCATTAAGAAGGGACAGCTCTAGCTACTGAATGTGAGGTCAGCCCAGTGACATCATTAAGAAGGGACAGCTCTAGCTACGGAGTGAGAGGTCAGCCCAGTGACATCATTAAGAAGGGACAGCTCTAGCTGTGGGAATCAGGGAAGATCAGAAGGAAAGCTGTTTTTCACTACAGCTGAGAGGGACACTGCCCTAAGGTTTCTGCACTCACTGTTGTAAATCACTTGGGATAAAAGAGACTGAAGTACAGTAAACAGTTCATTGTTGGTTTACTGGTGGCCTATATGAAGCTGAACCTTGACTTGTAAATGTTCCAGCTGAAGCCATGCTGTGGTACTCTATTCTTCATACAGACCATAAAGTGAACGGCAGGGCACTGTTCTGTTCTAATTGCTCCTGCATTCTGACGACCTCAACACAATGACCTCGTTTGGAAGAAAATAATCATACTTAACTGAAGTGCCATAAAAAACATCATTTTCTGGGGGAAAGATATAATCTGAAGTCAGTTAGTCGCTCCACAGAAACAGCAGATCACAGCATCAAAGAGCTCTTTAATACGCTGCTGAACTTAGTTTGAATAACAAAGACAACCTGCTCTGCTCTGAACCACACTGCTGCTCAACCACAACAAAGAACCAGAGAGAGATGCTGACCTCCGCTAGCTAATGGAGGCAGATTAGCTCAGAGAGACTGTCAACTACAGTTTAAACACTATATAGTGCTCTTGGGGGAGAGAGAGAGAGAGAGAGAGAGAGAGAGAGAGAGAGAGAGAGAGAGGAAAGAGGAGAGGAGAGGAGAGGAGAGGAGAGCAGCACCCTCAGGGCACCGCTGGGTGTCTCTCGTCTCTCCTTCTCTTAGGCAGGATGTGAGCAACAACAGAGCCCTAATATTTTCCTGACGTGTCAGAGGGCTCTTGTGTTCTGTGATGCCACAGTGTTGGACAGGACCAGTTGGACATGGGGTGGTAAACATCCGGTGACAGTATTACCACAGACATGTTGACATTCCTGAGGCCCTTGGTCAGACATCCCTGTTTCCACCCCTCTCTCCGTCCCCCTCTCTCTCCTCTCTCTCTCTGTCCCCCTCTCTCTCCTCTCTCTCTCTCTCTCTCTCTCTGTCCCCCTCTCTCTCTCTCTCTCTCTCTCTCTCTCTCTCTCTCTCTCTCTCTCTCTCTCTCTCTCTCTCTCTCTCTCTCTCTCTCTCTCTCTCTCTCTCTCTCTCTCTCTCTCTCTCTCTCTCTCTCTCTCTCTCTCTCTCTCTCTCTCTCTCTCTCTCTCTCTCTCTCTCCGTCCCCCTCTCTCCGTCCCCCTCCTGTTCCTCTGCTCCCTACCCACAGAGAGCAGAGGAGGATTTCATTACTGAATGAGAACACATCAGGACCCAGAGACTCTAGAGGACCCGGGGCTGCTGACGGGCTGAAAGGCCCCAGCATAGGGAGGGAGAGGCTGGATGGGACCAGGCAGGGAGCGGGAGCAGGGCCTGGGCCTGGAGGTAGAATCAATGCACCTTTACACTGGAGAAACACCACCCTCCCTTGTTATTCATCTCATCTGCTCTCTCCCTCGCTCTGTTGTGTGGTCTGGAGGAATCAGGGCGATGAAACAAACACCAAATGATAAAACCTGTAGCTAGCTGGATAAAACCTGTAGCTAGCTGGATAAAACCTGTAGCTAGCTGGATAAAACCTGTAGCTAGCGGGCTAAAACCTGTAGCTAACTGGATAAAACCTATAGCTAGCAGGATAAAACCTGTAGCTAGCTGGATAAAACCTGTAGCTAGCTGGATAAAACCTGTAGCTAGCTGGATAAAACCTGTAGCTAGCAGGCTAAAACCTGTAGCTAGCTGGATAAAACCTGTAGCTAGCTGGATAAAACCTGTAGCTAGCAGGCTAAAACCTGTAGCTAGCTGGATAAAACCTATAGCTAGCTGGATAAAACCTGTAGCTAGCGGGCTAA
This sequence comes from Coregonus clupeaformis, assembly GCF_020615455.1. NCBI lineage: Eukaryota > Metazoa > Chordata > Actinopteri > Salmoniformes > Salmonidae > Coregonus > Coregonus clupeaformis. Next base: position 14,501,689 of record NC_059208.1, read on the forward strand.
AACCTGTAGCTAGCTGGATAAAAAGTGTAATAACAAAAAGCAGCAAAGAGCTGAGCAGAATGAGTCAATATCCTCCCTGTGGGGACGAGAACACAACACATCACAACACAGCTGAACTGTGCTGCGCTCCGCAGCCTTGCAACAGAAAGTTGGCTCCAACAGACGGGCCTTTCTTACTTATTGGACTTGAAAACATTCTCCCCTACATAAGCAGTTGGCCTGCATGCGCCACAGCCTTGGTTTGATTACAAATATTTAGCCACAAAAACAGCAGAGAGAGAAGCTCTGCTCAGTGTTTCAGAGAGGAGGGGGGGAGTGAGGGAGGGGGAGAGCGAGAGAGAGCGAGGAAGAGAAAGAGGGAGGGAGGGGAAGAGAGGGAGGGGAGAGCGAGAGAGAGAGAGAAGTACCCTGAGGTCATGTTTAATTGCTGAGAGAAGAGAGGCTACAGCAGCATCAAATGTATTCTCTCCTCTCCTCTCCTCTCCTCTCCTCTCCTCTCCTCTCCTCTCCTCTCCTCTCCTCTCCTCTCCTCTCCTCTCCTCTCCTCTCCTCTCCTCTCCTCTCCTCTCCTCTTCCCTGGATGGAGGAACAACTGGCTCTCATTAACTATCATCAACACTTCTATGTAGCTTTCACATCGAGAGTGTGTGTGTGTGTTTGTGCTTAAATGTGTGCATGCGTGCGTGTGTGTGTGTGTGTGTGTTTGAGGGGGTAATTTACTAATCTAATATTCAGGCCCAATGTTTACACATGCCGACGGTCCCACAGTGAGCTGGGCTAAACCGGTGTGTGTGTGTGTGTGTGTGTGTGTGTGTGTGTGTGTGTGTGTGTGTCTGCGTGTGTTAGTACAGAGCGCCAGAGTGATTGACATGTCTCACCCCTGTGAACCTTGACCCATGTTTTAGGCTTTGAGGTGTTAGTCAGACCAGAACAAACCAGTCAGCTCAGGACTGGAGAGAGCAGCACCACACCACACCACAGAGAGCTAATCATCAGTACCGGACCAGAACCAGTCCACACAGCAGAGCAGAGCAGGACTGCAGACAGCAGCACATCACCACACCACACCACACCACAGAGAGCTAATCATCAGTACCGGACCAGAACCAGTCCACACAGCAGAGCAGAGCAGGACTGCAGACAGCAGCACATCACCACACCACACCACACCACAGAGAGCTAATCATCAGTACCGGACCAGAACCAGTCCACACAGCAGAGCAGAGCAGGACTGCAGACAGCAGCACATCACCACACCACACCACACCACAGAGAGCTAATCATCAGTACCGGACCAGAACCAGTCCACACAGCAGAGCAGAGCAGGACTGCAGACAGCAGCACATCACCACACCACACCACAGAGAGCTAATCATCATTATCAAGTTACAGCCAGTCCCAGCCACTCCACACAGCTCTAACCTAACTCTACCTTTACCTTACCTTACCCTACTCTAACCTAACTCTACCTTTACCTTACCCTACTCTAACCTAACTCTACCTTACCCTAACCTAACCTAACTCTACCTTTACCTTACCCTACTCTAACCTAACCTAACTCTACCTTTACCTTACCCTACTCTAACCTAACTCTACCTTTACCTTACCCTACTCTAACCTAACCTAACTCTACCTTTACCTTTACCTTACCCTACTCTAACCTAACCTAACTCTACCTTTACCTTACCCTACTCTAACCTAACCTAACTCTACCTTTACCTTACCCTACTCTAACCTAACCTAACTCTACCTTTACCTTACCCTACTCTAACCTAACCTAACTCTACCTTTACCTTACCCTACTCTAACCTAACTCTACCTTACCCTACTCTAACCTAACTCTACCTTTACCTTACCCTACTCTAACCTAACCTAACTCTACCTTTACCTTACCCTACTCTAACCTAAACTAACTCTACCTTTACCTTACCCTACTCTAACCTAACCTAACTCTACCTTACCCTACTCTAACCTAACCTAACTCTACCTTACCCTACTCTAACCTACCTCTACTCTAACTCAGGGGTTCCCAAACTTCCAGCATTGGGGAACATCCCGCGCCCCATGTCTATTTCTATGGGCACAAGCACTGTTCATAATAATAATAATAATAATATGCCATTTAGCAGACGCTTTTATCCAAAGCGACTTACAGTCATGTGTGCATACATTTTTACGTATGGGTGGTCCCGGGGATCGAACCCACTACCCTGGCGTTACAAGCGCCGTGCTCTACCAATTGAGCTACAGAGGACCACGACACAAACTGTTCACACCCCTAACTACATCTACTCTAACTCTACTCCAAAGGAGTACGTTGGGCCCTAGGTGGCGCTACGGGACGAGGATGGTGAAGAGCCGGGGAGTGTGTGTGTGTGTTGTGATCCTCAGTACCTCTCAGGGGAGATCGCTCCAGTCCTGAGAAGAACACTCCTGGCAGCTAGCTACATGATCCAGGGAGAAGAACCTAACGCCATCTCTCACCTGTTATTATAGTGGGATCATGATTATACAGGTGTATTATAGTGGTGTATTATTTTTACATTTACATTTTTAGTCATTTAGCAGACACTCTTATCCAGAGGGTTAAGTGCCTTGCTCAAGGGCACATCGACAGATTTTTCACCTAGTCGGCTCGGGGATTAGAACCAGCGACCTTTCGGTTACTGGCACAACGCTCTTAACCACTAAGCTACCTGCCGCCCCATGTATGTGTATTATAGTGGTGTATTATACAGTACAGGTGTATTATACATGTGTATTATAGTGGGATCATGATTATACAGGTGTAGGGAGGTTTTCTCTGTAGGAGCAGGAAGAATTCAGTGCCCGTATGGGACAACCTGTTCTGTTTTGGTTGGTCTGGTGTTACCCCTGGGGGGTGGCAGGGCGGTGACCCCATTTCCCCTGCAGGCTGAGAGGGAGAGGGCACCCCCGTCTTCTAGTCTGTCCCCTTCCTTACCTCTCCTTTTCACCCCTCCTCCACTGTCTCCTCCCCTCAACCCCCCCACCCAGTCTCCTCCCCTGAGCAGTAACCTGATCCCCAGGTCACCCGGAGGCCCCACTAACCTCTCCTCAAAGACAGCATTTGTTTCTCCTCTAATAGAATTCCAGCTCTACTGATTTTATCTGGGAGTTTCACGCCAATTTTGACAAACCGATACGAGAGAGCAATTCACTGATCTGCTACTGATCTCAAATAGATTGTGTTTCAGAGGTGAACTGAAGAATGTGCCGGGGCTGTGCTTTGAGAAGGGGTCTGGGGGGTGAAGAGAGAGGTGTGGGGGTGCACCGTTTGGCACAGGGGTAGAGGGGGAAGGTGAGTTGTTTTGACTGGCTGTCAAGTTAGCAGTTGGTTCGCCATACGAGGGGTCAGCGCTGCTCCTCCAGAACAGATAGGGTTTCATAACAAAGGGCAGAGGAAGATGAACACTCACTATGACAATATGTATGTTTAAGATAAGTTGAGCCAATGCTCTTACTGAACAGATGTCAGCCAGCCAAATGGAAAAAGGAGCTGGGTGCACAGGGATACGTATTTATTATTCCTCGCTGCAGCAACAAAGCTAGAGAAAATAAAGGCCACCTGAATGGGAGACCCAGGGTCAGTGGAAACTGATGGGTCTCTCAGAGAGGGCTAACCAGGCAGTCTAACCGGGTTAGTAACCCCTGGTGCCCCTTAGCTCCTAACCCCTGTAGATCTCAGCTCCCACATTTACAGACAACACTTACAACACATCTGTGTCTGAAAGCAAAACAGCCCAAAGAGGTCTGTCCAACCAGCTGGAGGCCAGCATACCTCCTCTACATCCTCTCTGACACCTCACTGACACCTCTCTGACATGGACTAGAAGCACTAGGTAACAGACAGAAGACCTGAACCTTAGAACAGCCCCATTACAGAAGATCTGAACCTTAGAACAGCCCCATTACAGAAGATCTGACCATAGAACAGCCCCATGACAGAAGATCTGACCTTAGAACAGCCCCATGACAGAAGATCTGACCATAAAACAGCCCCATGACAGAAGATCTGACCATAGAACAGCCCCATGACAGAAGATCTGACCATAGAACAGCCCCATGACAGAAGATCTGACCATAGAACAGCCCCATGACAGAAGATCTGACCTTAGAACAGCCCCATTACAGAAGATCTGAACCTTAGAACAGCCCCATTACAGAAGATCTGACCTTAGAACTGCTGCATGTCTGAAAGTAAACAGATTCTCCTCGACTAGGATCTGACCTTAGAACAGCCCCATACACCTCACTGACCTGAACTAGAATGTAGACAGACATTAGATCACAGGACATGAAATGCTGTCCAACTATCACAGCTCAACCAGGAGTAGAACATGTGAAACCCTCACAACAGGAGAGCAGATCCTCTGGCTCTACATTAAACCTACAGTACCTAAACCAACATCCAGGGATATTAGATGACTGTGCCAAGCTGTTCAACAACACCACTGTAC
>NC_059208.1:14513666-14543666 GCF_020615455.1 Coregonus clupeaformis
CAGGCATGCACCGGTTTGAGTGTGTCAAGAACTGCAACACTGCTGGGTTTTTCACACTCAACAGTTTCCTGTGTGTATCAAAAATGGTCCACCACCCAAAGGACATCCAGCCAACTTGACACAACTGTGGGAAGCATTGGAGTCATTATGGGCCAGCATCCCTGTGGAACTCTTTCGACACCTTGTAGAGTCCATGGTGTTCCTAATGTTTTGTACACTCAGTGTGTCTCTCCTCTCCTCTCCTCTCCGGGCTGTAGATGGATGAGGAGGGAGTGCTCAGCCCACAGAGAGAGACAGTGGAGCTGCTAAGTATCATGTCCTGACCCCAGGTGACCCCTGGGTACCGTAGCAACCTCTCCCACCAGGACCCATAACAACCTCTATAACAGCACCATGTAACAGAGGCAACAGAGGTATGAATCACTAGGAGCAGGGTGAGGACTCAACATTACTCCTCCTTCTCTTAAACCAGAAACAGATGAAGGACAAGCCTCCTCTCCTCCCCTCCTCTCCTCTCCTCTCCTCCCCTCTCCTCTCCTCCTCCCCTCCTCCCCTCTCCTCCTCCTCTCCTCTCCTCCTCCTCTCCTCTGCTGTCCGAAACATGCCTGTCGACTTCACTACCACCCACCCCCCTCTTTCATAAAAAAACACTGGTTTATTTCTAGCACTACACAGTCAATGAAGAGTGTTGATTTTGGGAATAGAAGGTCTCCCTGATGCAAGGTCTCCCTGATGCAAGGTCTCCCTGATGCAGGGTCTCCCTGATGCAAGGTCTCCCTAATGCAGGATCTCCCTGATGCAAGGTCTCCCTGATGCAGGGTCTCCCTGATGCAGGGTCTCCCTGATGCAGGGTCTCCCTGATGCAAGGTCTCCCTGATGCAGGGTCTCCCTGATGCAAGGTCTCCCTGATGCAAGGTCTCCCTGATGCAGGGTCTCCCTGATGCAGGGTCTCCCTGATGCAGGGTCTCCCTGATGCAAGGTCTCCCTGATGCAGGGTCTCCCTGATGCAGGGTCTCCCTGATGCAGGGTCTCCCTGATGCAAGGTCTCCCTGATGCAAGGTCTCCCTGATGCAGGGTCTCCCTGATGCAAGGTCTCCCTGATGCAAGGTCTCCCTGATGCAGGATCTCCCTGATGCAGGATCTCCCTGATGCAGGGTCTCCCTGATGCAAGGTCTCCCTAATGCAGGGTCTCCCTGATGCAGGGTCTCCCTAATGCAGGGTCTCCTGGACTAGAACCTGATCATCTGGAATGATGTCTATAGGGTGGCTGGGTGTCTGACTGAGAAAGAGAAAGAGTGAGTGTGTGAATGTGTATTTATGGTCTGCAATAGGAACAGAATACCTTGACTGTGTGTCTTTGTTCTGTTGTGAAAGACATAGTGGCGTCACTACTATACCCATGATTGTGTTTTCTACAGTACTCCAACATCAGGTCTTCTAAACAATTCCAACAGATAGATGACACTAAAACACTAACTGTTTCCCTCTGCTTCCCCAATCCCATCCTAACCCTAAACCAGCCATGGCTGGGAGATATTGTTATATTGTGTTCCATTAAGACTGTATTCGACCGGCGCCACCCTAACCATCCTGTAAACAATAGAATGAACACAGAGAGAGAGAGAGAGAGAGAGAGAGAATCAACTATTAAAGACTACCAGAACCCACTGGATTCTCCAATTAAAATGAATGAACTACAGGACAAAATACAAACCCTCCAACCCAAAAAGGCCTGTGGTGTTGATGGTATCCTCAATGAAATGATAAAATATACAGACCACAAATTTCAATTAGCTATACTTAAACTCTTTAACATCATCCTTAGCTCTGGCATCTTCCCCAATATTTGGAACCAAGGACTGATCACCCCAATCCACAAAAGGTCCGGTTGCCAGGACCACAAATAAAAATTCCATCTAGACACCGTTGCCCTAGAGCACACAAAAAACTATACATACCTCTGCCTAAACATCAGCGCCACAGGTAACTTCCACAAAGCTGTGAACGATCTGAGAGACAAGGCAAGAAGGGCCTTCTATGCCATCAAAAGGAACATAACATTTGACATACCAATTAGGATCTGGCTAAAAATACTTGAATCAGTTATAGAACCCATTGCCCTTTATAGTTGTGAGGTCTGGGGTCCGCTCACCAACCAAGAATTCACAAAATGGGACAAACCCCAAATTGAGACTCTGCATGCAGAATTCTGCAAAAACATCCTCTGTGTACAACGTAAAACACAAAATAATGCATGCAGAGCAGAATTAGGCCAATACCCGCTAATTATCAAAATCCAGAAAAGAGCCGTTAAATTCTATAACCACTTAAAAGGAAGCGATTCCCAAACCTTCCATAACAAAGCCATCACCTACAGAGAGATGAACTTGGAGAAGAGTCCCCTAAGTAAGCTGGTCCTGGGGCTCTGTTCACAAACACAAACAGACCCCACACAGCCCCAGGACAACAACAACAACAACAACACAATTAGACCCAACCAAATCATGAGAAAACAAAAAGAGAATTATTTGACACATTGGAAAGAACAAACAAAAAAACTGAGCAAACTAGAATGCTATTTGTCCCTAAACAGAGAGTACACAGTGGCAGAATACCTGACCACTGTGACTGACCCAAACTTAAGGAAAGCTTTGACTATGTACAGACTCAGTGAGCATAGCCTTGCTATTGAGAAAGGCCGCCGTAGGCAGACCTGGCTCTCAAGAGAAGACAGGCTATGTGCACACTGCCCACAAAATGAGGTGGAAACTGAGCTGCACTTCCTAACTTCCTGCCAAACGTATGACCATATTAGAGACACATATTTCCCTCAGATTACAGCAATCCACAAAGAATTCGAAAACAACCCAATTTTGATAAACTCCCTTATCTACTGGGTGAAAAACCACAGTGTGCCATCACAGCTGCAAGATTTGTGACCTGTTGCCACAAGAAAAGGGCAACCAGTGAAGAACAAACACCATTGTAAATACAACCCATATTTATGTTTATTTATTTCTGTCACGGTTTCGGCCGAGGCTGCCTCTCTCCCTTGTTCGGGCAGGCTTCGGCGTTCGTTGTCTCCGGAATACTAGCTGCCACCGTTGTATGTTTCATGTTCGTTTGCTTTTGTCTGATTGTTGTCACACCTGTTTTCATTTAGTGTCATTAGTGTCCTATTTAGTTCTCGTTGTGTTTGTCAGGTGTTGTGTGTTATTGATTTTTGTCTGTCGTGTGTAGGGCTGATGTTCGCTATTTCGCTCGGTTGAGCTTCCCTCCACTGCGTGGAGTGTTTACGCACCTGTGTAGTGCGCATTTGTTTTGTTCGCCTTCGTGCGTTATTTCGCCTACGGGCAAGTGTTCTCGTAATTTCCTTGTTGGAGAGTTACTAAAGTCTGTTGGACTATACTTCGGTGTCCTGCGTTTGATTCCACCACTACACCCACCTACAGCACGCGTGACAATTTCCCCATTTGTACTTGTTTCCTATTTACATTTTACATTTGAGTCATTTAGCAGACGCTCTTATCCAGAGCGACTTACAGGAGCAATTAGGGTTAAGTGCCTTGCTCAAGGGCACATCAACAGATTTTTCACCTAGTCGGCTCGGGGATTAGAACCAGCGACCTTTCGGTTACTGGCACTACGCTCTTAACTACTAAGCTACCTGCCGCCCCTATTTGCACATTGTTACAACACTGTATATCTACATAATATGACATTTGAAATGTCTTTATTCTTTTGAAATGTCTGAGTGTAATGTTTACTGTTAATATTTATTGTTTATTTCACTTTTGTTTACTATCTACTTCACTTGCTTTGGCAATGTTAACATACGTTTCCCATGCCAATAAAGCCCTTAAATTGAAAAAAAAAACTGAATTGAATTGAATTGAGAGCAGATAGAGGACAGGAAAGCAACTGCTCGGCATCCGACTGCAAGGCACTACAGAGGGTAGTGCGTACGGCCCAGTACATCACTGGAGCCAAGCTTCCTGCCATCCAGGACCTCTATAACAGGCGGTGACAGAGGAAGGCCCTAAAAATTGTCAAAGACTCCAGCCACCCAATTCATAGACTTTTCTCTCTGTTACCGCAAGGCAAGCGGTACTGGAGCACCAAGTCTTGAACCAACAGGACCCTTAACAGCTTCTACCCCCAAGCCATAAGACTGCTAAATATACTGAACAACAATATAAACGCAACATGTAAAGTGTTGGTCCCATGTTTCATGAACTGAAATAAAAGATCCCATAAATGTTCCATATGCACAAAAAGCTTATTTCACCCAGATTTTGTGCACAAATTTGTTTACATCCCTGTTAGTGAGCATTTCTCCTTTGCCAAGATAATCCATCCACCTGACAGGTGTGGCATATCAAGAAGCTGATTAAACAGCATGATCATTACACAAGTGCACCTTGTGCTGGGGACAATAAAAGGCCACTCTAAAATGTGCAGTTTTGCCACACAACACAATGCCACAGATGTCTCAAGTTTTGAGGGAGCATGCAATTGGCATGCTGACTGCAGGAATGTCCACCAGAGCTGTTGCCAGAGATTTGTATTTTCATTTCTCTACGATAAATGTCGTTTTAGAGAATTTGTCAGTACGTCCAACCGGCCGCACAACCGCAGACCACGTGTAACCACACAAGCCCAGGACCTCCACATCCGGCTTCTTCACCTGCGGGATCCTCTGAGACCAGCCACCCGGACAGCTGATGAAACTGAGGAGTATTTCTGTCTGTAATAAGCCCTTTCGTGGGGAAAAACTCATTCTCATTGGCTGGGCCTGGCTCCCCAGTGGGTGGGCCTATGCCCTCCCAGGCCCTCCCATGGCTGCGCCCCTGCCCAGTCATGTGAAATCCATAGATTAGGGTCTAATGAATTTATTTCAATTGACTGATTTCCTTCAATGAACTGTAACTCAGTAAAATCTTTGAAATTGTTGCATGTTGCGTTTATATTTTTGTTCAGTGTAGTTAGTTAAATAGTTAACCAAATAGCTACCCAGACTATCTGCAATGACCCTTTTTTCACAAACGTTTTTTTTTTACTCATCACATACACTGCTGCTACTGTATATTATCTATCCTGTTGCCTAGTAACTTTACCCCTACCTATATGTATATAGATACCTCAATTACCTCGTACCCCTGCACATAGACTCAGTACTGGTACCCTGTGTATATAGCCAAGTTATCGTTACTCATTGTGTATTTATTATTACTTTTATTAGTACTTATTTTACTTTTCTATTATTTCTCTATTTTCTTTCTCTCTGTGTCGTTGCGAAGGGCCCGTAAGTAAGCATTTCACTGTTAGTCTACACCCGTTGTTTACGAAGCATGTGACAGATAAGTGATTTGATTTGGGACAAGGACGCTGTTAATCTCACCTCTTTATCAGAGATAGGATCAGGACAACAGATTAGAATACCAGGGGAAAAAAAGGATATATGTTTCTGGGCGTATAGGTGCATTTCAATGATAACAGGAATGTTGTGGATTTGACCCCCTCCCTTCTTGTAAATGTATTGATGTGCTAGTTTAACCTCTTCACCTGTTGTTGGTTGCGTATGACATGTTTGGTGTTTTTACACTGCTGCAACTGACTTGTCCAGCAACGGGACACATAAGACTTTGTGTATCTGATTACGGATGTGACTATCTCTTACCTGGCTGGTCTTCTCTGGGGCCTGTCCCCCCACTATGTTGGCTCGGAACAGCAGCTGCAGCAGGTGGACCTGGGCCACACTGAGGTAGAACTCCAGACTGGATGTTACATTCACCTCCAGGGAGTGACCACACACCACCACCTCCTGTTGGGACAGAGAGAGACAATATGAACACCACACACCTTTCTGTGTACATTTAGGATGTTTTATCAACATTCCAGGATATTTTCTGTGGGTGTTTTGTCCCATGATGTATATTTTCACTGTAATAATGGCCCCATATATCACTGTAATAGTGGCCCCATATATCACTGTAATAGTGGCCCCATATATCACTGTAATAGTGGCCCCATATATCACTGTAATAGTGGCCCCATATATCACTGTAATAGTGGCCCCATATATCACTGTAATAGTGGCCCCATATTTCACTGTAATAGTTGCCCCATATATCACTGTAATAGTGGCCCCATATATCACTGTAATAGTAGCCCCATATATCACTGTAATAGTGGCCCCATATATCACTGTAATAGTGGCCCCATATATCACTGTAATAGTGGCCAAATATATCACTGTAATAGTGGCCCCATATTTATAATACACTGCTCAAAAAAATAAAGGGAACACTAAAATAACACATCCTAGATCTGAATGAATGAAATAATCTTATTAAATACTTTTTTCTTTACATAATTGAATGTGCTGACAACAAAATCACACAAAAATTATCAATGGAAATCAAATGTATCAACCCATGGAGGTCTGGATTTGGAGTCACCCTCAAAATTAAAGTGGAAAACCACACTACAGGCTGATCCAACTTTGATGTAATGTCCTTAAAACAAGTCAAAATGAGGCTCAGTAGTGTGTGTGGCCTCCACGTGCCTGAATGACCTCCCTACAACGCCTGGGCATGCTCCTGATGAGGTGGCGGATGGTCTCCTGAGGGATCTCCTCCCAGACCTGGACTAAAGCATCCGCCAACTCCTGGACAGTCTGTGGTGCAACGTGGCGTTGGTGGATGGAGCGAGACATTATGTCCCAGATGTGCTCAATTGGATTCAGGTCTGGGGAACGGGCGGGCCAGTCCATAGCATCAATGCCTTCCTCTTGCAGGAACTGCTGACACACTCCAGCCACATGAGGTCTAGCATTGTCTTGCATTAGGAGGAACCCAGGGCCAACCGCACCAGCATATGGTCTCACAAGGGCTCTGAGGATCTCATCTCGGTACCTAATGGCAGTCAGGCTACCTCTGGCAAGCACATGGAGGGCTGTGCGGCCCCCCAAAGAAATGCCAGCCCACACCATGACTGACCCACCGCCAAACCGGTCATGCTGGAGGTTGTTGCAGGCAGCAGAACGTTCTCCACGACGTCTCCAGACTCTGTCACGTCTGTCACATGTGCTCAGTGTGAACCTGCTCTCATCTGTGAAGAGCACAGGGCGCCAGTGGCGAATTTGCCAATCTTGGTGTTCTCTGGCAAATGCCAAACGGTGTTGGGCTGTAAACACAACCCTCACCTGTGGACGTCGGGCCCTCATAACACCCTCATGGAGTCTGTTTCTGACCGTTTGAGCAGACACATGCACATTTGTGGCCTGCTGGAGGTCATTTTGCAGGGCTCTGGCAGTGCTCCTTCTGCTCCTCCTTGCACAAAGGCGGAGGTAGCAGTCCTGCTGCTGGGTTGTTGCCCTCCTACGGCCTCCTCCACGTCTCCTGATGTACTGGCCTGTCTCCTGGTAGCGCCTCCATGCTCTGGACACTACGCTGACAGACACAGCAAACCTTCTTGCCACAGCTCGCATTGATGTGCCATCTTGGATGAGCTGCACTACCTGAGCCACTTGTGTGGGTTGTAGACTCCGTCTCATGCTACCACTAGAGTGAAAGCACCGCCAGCATTCAAAAGTGACCAAAACATCAGCCAGGAAGCATAGGAACTGAGAAGTGGTCTGTGGTCACCACCTGCAAAACCAGTCCTTTATTGGGGTGTCTTGCTAATTGCCTATACTTTTCACCTGTTGTCTATTCCATTTGCACAACAGCATGTGAAATTTATTGTCATTCAGTGTTGCTTCCTAAGTGGACAGTTTGATTTCACAGAAGTGTGATTGACTTGGAGTTACATTGTGATGTTTAAGTGTTCCCTTTATTTTTTTGAGCAGTGTATAATATAATATGCCACTAAGCAGATGCTTTTATCCAAAGCGAGTTACAGTCATGCGTGCATACATTTTTTTTTTAAGGTATGGTATATTTCACTGAATTGTTTTCTTTATTGAGTAGTATGATCTGCCAGTGTTTTAAGAGCGACGTCAAACCGCCCTGATGCACTGATGTAAAGACCGAGGTAGGTATAATTGGTGGTGGTGTGATCAACTTTGACCACCCCTAGGGTGAAGTGGTATTTCCTTGTGAACTGGATTTATTTGGAAAATCATCATTTTGTTGTTCTCATGTTCACTGACAGGCTATGATGTAACCCCTGTTCTGTTGAGACAACATCTAACACTGACAGGATATGATGTAACCCTGTTCTGTTGAGACAACATCTAACTCTGACAGGCTATGATGTAACCCCTGTTCTGTTGAGACAACATCTAACACTGACAGGTTATGATGTAACCCTGTTCTGTTGAGACATCTAACACTGACAGGTTATTATGTAACCCTGTTCTGTTGAGACAACATCTAACACTGACAGGTTATGATGTAACCCTGTTCTGTTGAGACAACATCTAACACTGACAGGTTATGATGTAACCCTGTTCTGTTGAGACAACATCTAACTCTGACAGGTTATGATGTAACCCTGTTCTGTTGAGACATCTAACACTGACAGGTTATGATGTAACCCCTGTTCTGTTGAGACAACATCTAACACTGACAGGTTATGATGTAACCCCTGTTCTGTTGAGACAACATCTAACACTGACAGGTTATTATGTAACCCTGTTCTGTTGAGACAACATCTAACTCTGACAGGTTATGATGTAACCCTGTTCTGTTGAGACAACATCTAACACTGACAGGTTATGATGTAACCCTGTTCCGTTGAGACAACATCTAACACTGACAGGTTATGATGTAACCCTGTTCTGTTGAGACAACATCTAACACTGACAGGTTATGATGTAACCCTGTTCTGTTGAGACAACATCTAACACTGACAGGCTATGATGTAACCCTGTTCTGTTGAGACAACATCTAACACTGACAGGTTATGATGTAACCCTGTTCTGTTGGAGACATCTAACACTGACAGGATATTATGTAACACTGTTCTGTCGGAGACAACATCTAACACTGACAGGATATGATGTAACCCTGTTCTGTTGAGACAACATCTAACACTGACAGGCTATGATGTAACCCTGTTCTGTTGAGACAACATCTAACACTGACAGGTTATGATGTAACCCTGTTCTGTTGAGACAACATCTAACACTGACAGGTTATGATGTAACCCTGTTCTGTTGGAGACATCTAACACTGACAGGTTATTATGTGACCCTGTTCTGTTGAGACAACATCTAACTCTGACAGGTTATGATGTAACCCTGTTCTGTTGAGACAACATCTAACACTGACAGGCTATGATGTAACCCTGTTCTGTTGAGACAACATCTAACACTGACAGGATATGATGTAACCCTGTTCTGTTGAGACAACATCTAACACTGACAGGTTATGATGTAACCCTGTTCTGTTGAGACAACATCTAACACTGACAGGTTATGATGTAACCCTGTTCTGTTGGAGACATCTAACACTGACAGGATATTATGTAACACTGTTCTGTCGGAGACAACATCTAACACTGACAGGATATGATGTAACCCTGTTCTGTTGAGACAACATCTAACACTGACAGGCTATGATGTAACCCTGTTCTGTTGAGACAACATCTAACTCTGACAGGTTATGATGTAACCCTGTTCTGTTGAGACAACATCTAACACTGACAGGTTATGATGTAACCCTGTTCTGTTGGAGACATCTAACACTGACAGGATATTATGTAACACTGTTCTGTCGGAGACAACATCTAACACTGACAGGATATGATGTAACCCTGTTCTGTTGAGACAACATCTAACACTGACAGGCTATGATGTAACCCTGTTCTGTTGAGACAACATCTAACTCTGACAGGTTATGATGTAACCCTGTTCTGTTGAGACAACATCTAACACTGACAGGTTATGATGTAACCCTGTTCTGTTGGAGACATCTAACACTGACAGGATATTATGTAACACTGTTCTGTCGGAGACAACATCTAACACTGACAGGATATGATGTAACCCTGTTCTGTTGAGACAACATCTAACTCTGACAGGCTATGATGTAACCCTGTTCTGTTGAGACAACATCTAACACTGACAGGTTATGATGTAACCCTGTTCCGTTGAGACAACATTACTGGATGACAACCCACTGTGACTTGTGAAATATCCATAATGGGGCTACTTAGATTTCCTTTAAGTCATTAAAAATGTGCAAACTGTTAATCAGTCAGTCAATCAATCAATCAATCAAATGTATTTTATAAAGCCCTTTTTACAGCAGAAACCCAGCCTAAAACCCCAAACAGCAAGCAATGCAGATGTAGAAGCACAGTGGCTAGGAAAAACTCCCTAGAAAGGCAGGAACCTAGGAAGAAACCTAGAGAGGAACCAGGCTCTGAGGGGTGGCCAGTCCTCTTCTGGCTGTTGCCGTAGAGATTATAAGAGTACACGGCATTAAGGCCAGATCGTTCTTCAAGATGTTCAAACGTTCATAGATGACCAGCAGGGTCAAAATAATCACAGTGGTTGTAGAGGTTAGTTCCTAAGGAGTAAATGTCAGTTGGCTTTTCATAACTGAACAATCTGAGGTTTAAAC
This sequence comes from Coregonus clupeaformis, assembly GCF_020615455.1. Classification (NCBI taxonomy): domain Eukaryota; kingdom Metazoa; phylum Chordata; class Actinopteri; order Salmoniformes; family Salmonidae; genus Coregonus; species Coregonus clupeaformis. The sequence goes on from NC_059208.1 coordinate 14,524,241, forward strand.
AATCACAGTAAAGGTTCTGGGTTAATGTTAAAACCTCACAGTAAAGACAGTAAAGGTTCTGGGTTAATGTTAAAACCTCACAGTAAAGGTTCTGGGTTAATGTTAAAACCTCACAGTAAAGGTTCTGGGTTAATGTTAAAACCTCACAGTAAAGGTTCTGGGTTAATGTTAAAACCCCACAGTAAAGGTTCTGGGTTAATGTTAAAACCTCACAGTAAAGGTTCTGGGTTAATGTTAAAACCCCCACAGTAAAGGTTCTGGGTTAATGTTAAAACCTCACAGTAAAGGTTCTGGGTTAATGTTAAAACCTCACAGTAAAGGTTCTGGGTTAATGTTAAAACCCCACAGTAAAGGTTCTGGGTTAATGTTAAAACCTCACAGTAAAGGTTCTGGGTTAATGTTAAAACCTCACAGTAAAGGTTCTGGGTTAATGTTAAAACCCCACAGTAAAGGTTCTGGGTTAATGTTAAAACCTCACAGTAAAGGTTCTGGGTTAATGTTAAAACCTCACAGTAAAGGTTCTGGGTTAATGTTAAAACCTCACAGTAAAGATTCTGGGTTAATGGTGTCTCATACACTGACCTCCACTTGTCCGTTGTCAGGGGATATGGGCTTGCTGAATATGATGGCAGGTGCTGCTGTCACTCGGACAGAGAAGTCAGTCAGGATGGGCGTCAGGATGGCTCTCCTCTCCCGGTGTCTCCTGACACTGGGAACATAGACATAAACTGTTATAATATACTGTATATTAATATACACTGAGTGTACAAAACATTAAGAACACCTTCTTAATATTGAGTTGCACCCCTCCCCTTCCCTTTTTGCCCTCAGAACAGCCTCAATTTGTCTGGGCATGGACTCTACTAGGTGTCGAAAGCGTTCCACAGGGATGCTGGCCCATGTTGTGTCAAGTTGGCTGGATGTCCTTTGAGTGGTGGACCATTCTTGATACACACATGAAACTGTTGAGTGTGAAAAACCCAGCAGCGTTGGAGTTCTTGACACAAACCGGTGCGCCTGGCACCTACTACCATACCCCGTTCAAAGGCACTTCAATATTTTGTCTTGCCCATTGACCCTCTAAATGGCACACATACACAATCCATGTCTCAACTGTCTCAAGGCTTAAAAATGGTTCTTTAACCTGTCTCCTCCCCTTCATCTACACTGATTGAAGTGGATTTAACAAGTGACTGTACAGTGTTTCCGGGTTAAGTGAGCAGTGTGTCAAGAAGCAGTGCGGCTTGGCAGGTTCGTGTTTCGGAGGACGCATGGCTCTCTACCTTCGCCTCTCCCGAGTCCATACGGGAGTTGCAGCAATGGGACAAGACTGTAACTACCAATTGGATATCACGAAATTGGGAAGAAAAAGGGGTAAAAAGTACCAAAAAAAATGAAAGGATGGGAGTTAGGATGTCTCTCCTCTCCTGATGTCTCCTAATACTGGAAAAGTAGACAAATAATACACTATATATACAAAAGTATGTGGACACCCCTTCAAATTAGTGGATTTGGCTATTTCAGCCACACTTGTTGCTGACAGGTGTATAAAGAATGGGACCGCCGAGTGCTGAAGCATGTAGCGTGTAAAAATTGTCTGTCCTCGGTTGCAACACTCACTACCGAGTTCCAAACTGCCTCTGGAAGCAACGTCAGCACAAGAATTGTTAGTTGGGAGCTTCATGAAATGGGTTTCCATGGCCAAGCAGCCACACACAAGCCGAAGATCACCATGCACAATACCAAGTGTCGGCTGGAGTGGTGTAAAGCCATTGGACTCTGGAGCAGTGGAAACGCGTTCTCTGGAGTGATGAATCACGCTTCACCATCTGGCAGTCCGACAGACGAATCTGGGTTTGGCGGATGCCAGGAGAACGCTACCTGCCCCAATGCATAGTGCCAACTGTAAAGTTTGGTGGAGGAGGAATAATGGTCTGGGGCTGTTTTTCATGGTTCGGGCAAGGCCCCTTAGTTCTAATGAAGGGAAATCTTAACACTACAGCATACAATGACATGCTAGACGATTACGTTCTTCCAACTTTGTGGCAACAATTTGGGGAAGGCCCTTTCCTGTTTCAGCATGACAATTCCCCCCGTGCACAAAGCGAGGTCCATACAGAAATGATTTGTCGAGATCGATGTGGAAGAACTTGACTGGCCTGCACATCTGGCCATCTTTAATCACACACTGGGTTGGCCATCTTTATTCACTTCTCATGGCTGTACAGTCTATAGCTGAGTGGATACTTTAGTCTCATCTGCCTTTGGCCAAACACAGACAAGTCAACAACAGTGGAAACACGTTCAGAGCTGAAGTATTGTTGTGTCTTAACTGACAAACAGGCACACGTTTCAAACTCTCACTGGCTGGCTCAAATTCAAACCAGCGCACTCTAACTGAACTCTACAATACCACACACTTCACTTCAAAATCCATTTCACTTTACAGGGCCAACCTGTGGAATATTTCCATAACTGGGCATTTCCCATTTCAGCTCCAACACATTGTAGCTGGGAGCGAGACTGAGTCTGTTAAAGCGGAGTTAGACATTATTTGACAAGTCTCTATTGGGAACACACCCTAACTGTATACACAAGGCCCAAACTAAGACCTTAAAACATCAACCTTCCTCCTTTTCCTTAATGTTCATTCCCACAAACAAGTCATATTTGTGGGAACATTTGTTAGCAGTAAAACCAATACACAAGTGAGCTCTAGAAGATGGTGCTAATTGCCACATCTGCTGCGGCTATTAAAACAATCAAACAGCATAGCTTTCCAATATTTCTAGAGGGCCAGTAGGATTACACCATGCCTATTCCTAGGTGGCCCGCAGTAGAGTTCTGCCATACATAGTGTATTACCCTTGTCCTCGGGGGGAGGCAGACCAGATCAGTGTTTCTCTGAGAGTTACTTTGAGTGGGCTGATTCAGAGGAGGTGTAATGATCTGGGAGAGAGTTCTCTAGGTTCTGGGTAATCTCCTTCAGAGTTACAGTGAAATAGTGAGTGTCCCGTTGCAGGGGACAGGTGCCATCCGTCACCACAGAGAAAGAGAGAGAGGCAGAGAGAGAGAGAGAGAGCACAGAGAAAGAGAGAGAGCACAGAGAAAGAGAGAGAGGCAGAGAGAGAGAGAGAGGCAGAGAGAGAGAGAGAGGCAGAGAGAGAGAGAGGAGAGAGAGAGAGAGAGAGAGAGAGAGAGAGAGAGAGAGAGAGACCATGTAATGTGTCTTCTCAGTCATGTTGAGACTGGTCGACTACTATTGCTTTAATGTATTGTTATTCTCATTAATATTGTTGTTGTAGTTGCTGTTAATGGTAATCCCATTTCCACTACTACTATTATTGCTGTTGGTCCCACCATTTTTGTTATATCTATACTTTGATAATATAAGTAATTTTACTTGCCATGTCAATAACGTCTATTGAATTGAATTGAGAGAGAGAGAGAGAGAGAGAGAGAAAGAGAGAGAGAGAGAGAGAGAGAGAGAGAGAGAGAGGCAGAGAGAGGCAGAGAGAGAGAGAGAGAGAGAGAGAGAGAGAGAGAGAGAGAGAGAGAGAGAGACAGATACAGAGACAGAGACAGAGACACAGAGAGAGAGAGAGAGAGAGAGAGAGAGAGAGAGAGAGAGAGAGAGAGAGAGAGAGACTTAAGGAAAGCTTTGACTATGTACAGACTCAGTGACCATAGCCTTGCTATTGAGAAAGGCCGCCGTAGGCAGACCTGGCTCTCAAGAGAAGACAGGCTATGTGCACACTGCCCACAAAATGAGGTGGACGCTGAGCTGCACTTCCTAACCTCCTGCCAAATGTATGACCATATTAGAGACACATATTTCCCTCAGATTACAGCGATCCACAAAGAATTCGAAAACAAACCCAATTTTGATAAACTCCCTTATCTACTGGGTGAAAAACCACAGTGTGCCATCACAGCTGCAAGATTTGTGACCTGTTGCCACAAGAAAAGGGCAACCAGTGAAGAACAAACACCATTGTAAATACAACACATATTTATGTTTATTTATTTTCCCATTTGTACTTTAACTATTTACACATTGTTAAAACACTGTATATCTACATAATATGACATTTGAAATGTCTTTATTCTTTTGGAACTTCTGAGTGTAATGTTTACTGTTAATATTTATTGTTTATTTCACTTTTGTTTACTATCTACTTCACTTGCTTTGGCAATGTTAACATACGTTTCCCATGCCAATAAAGCCCTTAAATTGAAATTGAAATTGAATTGAGAGAGAACCGGCTCGGTTTACCAACTGCCCACTAGGCCTCAGAGGCCCAGGGTAGAGCCGGTCTGTGTGTTTGTGTACAGTATATCTGCAAAGGTGTAAAGTACTTAAATAAAAATAATTTAAAGCACCACTTAAGTAGTTTTTGGGGGGGTATCTGTACTTTACTTTACATTTTTATCTGTACTTTACTTTACATTTTTTACAACTTTTACTATATTCCTAAAGAAAATAATGTCCTTTTTAATCCATACATTTTCCCTGACACCCAAAAGTACTCATTACATGTTGAATACTTAGCAGGACAGTACAATTGTCCAATTCACGCACTTCTCAAGAGAACATCCCTGGTCTACTGCCTCTGATCTGTCAGACTCTCTAAACACACATGCTAAGTTTGTAAATGATGTCTGAGTGTTGGAGTGTGCCCCTGGCTAGCTATAAAACCTTTTTTAAAGGAAAATGGTGCAATCATGTTTTGTTAATATAAGGAATTAGAAATGATTTATACTTTTACTTTTGATACTTAAGATTATTTTAGCAATTACATTTACTTTTGATACTTACGTATATTTAAAACCAAATACTTTGACTTTAAGTAGTATTTTACTGGGTGACTTTCACTTTTACTTAAGTCATTTTCTATTAAGGTATCTTTACTTTTACTCAAATATGACAATTGGGGACTTTTTCCACCACACTATATCTGTGTGTGGGTTATGGTTCACACAGAGCTAACCAGTGTGAACAGAGAGAGGGGAATTAAGCACCACAGAGGGAAGGTAGAAAGTTCACAGCTGCAATGCTTCCCAACTCTCCCAAAACGCTTCCCAACACTGGGTCTTTCCCTGGTCAACACAGCTCCTAACCCTGGTGTCCTCCTGTATCACAGAGACAGCTCCTGCCCTAACCCTGGTGTCCTCCAGTCTCACAGAGACAAATCATGTCCTAACCCTGGTGTCCTCCTGTAACACAGAGACAGCTCCTGTCCTAACCCTGGTGTCCTCCTGTAACACAGAGACAGCTCCTGTCCTAACCCTGGTGTCCTCCTGTATCACAGAGACAGCTCCTGTCCTAACCCTGGTGTCCTCCAGTCTCACAGAGACAAATCATGTCCTAACCCTGGTGTCCTCCTGTAACACAGAGACAGCTCCTGTCCTAACCCTGGTGTCCTCCTGTAACACAGAGACAGCTCCTGTCCTAACCCTGGTGTCCTCCTGTATCACAGAGACAGCTTCTGTCCTAACCCTGGTGTCCTCCTGTAACACAGAGACAGCTCCTGTCCTAACCCTGGTGTCCTCCTGTATCACAGAGACAGCTCCTGTCCTAACCCTGGTGTCCTCCTGTAACACAGAGACAGCTCCTGTCCTAACCCTGGTGTCCTCCTGTATCACAGAGACAGCTCCTGTCCTAACCCCTGGTGTCCTCCTGTATCACAGAGACAGCTCCTGTCCTAACCCTGGCGTCCTCCTGTATCACAGAGACAGCTCCTGTCCTAACCCTGGTGTCCTCCTGTATCACAGAGACAGCTCCTGTCCTAACCCTGGTGTCCTCCTGTATCACAGAGACAGCTCCTGTCCTAACCCTGGTGTCCTCCTGTATCACAGAGACAGCTCCTGTCCTAACCCTGGTGTCCTCCTGTATCACAGAGACAGCTCCTGTCCTAACCCTGGCGTCCTCCTGTATCACAGAGACAGCTCCTGTCCTAACCCTGGTGTCCTCCTGTATCACAGAGACAGCTCCTGTCCTAACCCTGGTGTCCTCCTGTATCACAGAGACAGCTCCTGTCCTAACCCTGGCGTCCTCCTGTATCACAGAGACAGCTCCTGTCCTAACCCTGGCGTCCTCCTGTATCACAGAGACAGCTCCTGTCCTAACCCTGGTGTCCTCCTGTATCACAGAGACAGCTCCTGTCCTAACCCTGGTGTCCTCCTGTATCACAGAGACAGCTCCTGCCCTAACCCTGGCGTCCTCCTGTATCACAGAGACAGCTCCTGTCCTAACCCTGGTGTCCTCCTGTATCACAGAGACAGCTCCTGTCCTAACCCTGGTGTCCTCCTGTATCACAGAGACAGCTCTTGTCCTAACCCTGGCGTCCTCCTGTATCACAGAGACAGCTCCTGTCCTAACCCTGGCGTCCTCCTGTATCACAGAGACAGCTCCTGTCCTAACCCTGGCGTCCTCCTGTATCACAGAGACAGCTCCTGTCCTAACCCTGGTGTCCTCCTGTATCTCAGAGACAGCTCCTGTCCTAACCCTGGCGTCCTCCTGTATCGCAGAGACAGCTCCTGTCCTAACCCTGGTGTCCTCCTGTATCACAGAGACAGTTCCTGTCCTAACCCTGGTGTCCTCCTGTATCACAGAGACAGCTCCTGTCCTAACCCTGGTGTCCTCCTGTCTCACAGAGACAGCTCCTGTCCTAACCCTGGTGTCCTCCTGTATCAAAGAGACAGCTCCTGTCCTAACCCTGGTGTCCTCCTGTATCACAGAGACATCTCCTGCCCTAACCCTGGTGTCCTCCTGTATCACAGAGACAGCTCCTGTCCTAACCCTGGTGTCCTCCTGTATCACAGAGACAGCTCCTGTCCTAACCCTGGTGTCCTCCGGTAACACAGAGACAGCTCCTGTCCTAACCCTGGTGTCCTCCTGTATCACAGAGACAGCTCCTGTCAGCAGACCGATGAAACCAACGCAGTGTGTTGTCGCTACTAGCCTACTACTGAAGAGAAAAGGGAGAAGTCATTCCGCCAGCGACCCTCCCTCCGTCCACTTTAGGCCCAGAGAGGAAAGAGAGGGAGGAGAGGTGTGAACTTTGGAAGTGGTCTGTCACAACGTGTTACAGTGATGTGTTCACTACTTCACGAGTGTGAAATGGCTTGGGCTGGCTCCCATGCTGGGACACTGTAAATCATCCAGTTAATTAGAGTTAGCTGAGAGGTGTGTGTGTACAGCTAGCTGAGAAGTTGTGGAAGTGGCCCTGGAACCTGGACTATACGGTAATATACAGCAAGCCTTGTTTTCATTCCCTCTCAGGGCGTCCGGTCTCTGTTCCCCGGTCTCTGTTCCCCGGTCTCTGTTCCCCGGCCTCTGTTCCCCGGCCTCTGTTCCCCGGCCTCTGTTCCCCGGCCTCTGTTCCCCGGCCTCTGTTCCCCGGCCTCTGTTCCCCGGCCTCTGTTCCCCGGTCTCTGTTCTCCGGTCTCTGTTCTCCGGTCTCTGTTCTCCGGTCTCTGTTCTCCGGTCTCTGTTCCCCGGTCTCTGTTCCCCGGTCTCTGTTCTCCGGTCTCTGTTCTCCGATCTCTGTTCCCCGGTCTCTGTTCCCCGGTCTCTGTTCTCCGGTCTCTGTTCCCCGGTCTCTGTTCCCCGGTCTCTGTTCCCCGGTCTCTGTTCCCCGGTCTCTGTTCTCCGGTCTCTGTTCTCCGGTCTCTGTTCCCCGGTCTCTGTTCCCCAGTCTCTGTTCCCCAGTCTCTGTTCCCCAGTCTCTGTTCCCCAGTCTCTGTTCCCCAGTCTCTGTTCTCCAGTCTCTGTTCTCCAGTCTGCCCGTCATCTTTCAGGGGGAGCAGTAGAACTACTGGCTGGGAGGAGGAGTTCTGAAGCTTCAGCACAGACAGCTCCAGTAAAACACCACACAGTTCAGCTTCAGCACAGACAGCTCCAGTAAAACACCACACAGTTCAGCTTCAGTACAGACAGCTCCAGTAAAACACCACACAGTTCAGCTTCAGTACAGACAGCTCCAGTAAAACACCACACAGTTCAGCTTCAGTACAGACAGCTCCAGTAAAACACCACACAGTTCAGCTTCAGTACAGACAGCTCCAGTAAAACACCACACAGTTCAGCTTCAGTACAGACAGCTCCAGTAAAACACCACACAGTTCAGCTTCAGCACAGACAGCTCCAGTAAAACACCACACAGTTCAGCTTCAGTACAGACAGCTCCAGTAAAACACCACACAGTTCAGCTTCAGCACAGACAGCTCCAGTAAAACACCACACAGTTCAGCTTCAGTACAGACAGCTCCAGTAAAACACCACACAGTTCAGCTTCAGTACAGACAGCTCCAGTAAAACACCACACAGTTCAGCTTCAGTACAGACAGCTCCAGTAAAACACCACACAGTTCAGCTTCAGCACAGACAGCTCCAGTAAAACACCACACAGTTCAGCTTCAGTACAGACAGCTCCAGTAAAACACCACACAGTTCAGCTTCAGCACAGACAGCTCCAGTAAAACACCACACAGTTCAGCTTCAGTACAGGCAGCTCCAGTAAAACACCACACAGTTCAGCTTCAGTACAGACAGACAGACAGACAAGCCGTGCTGTGATGGCTGTAGCCGCTCAACAACAGGAGAACTACAGGACAGCCACATCTACAGAGGAGAGAGGAGGAGAAGAGAAGGAGAGAGGGGAGAGAAGGAAAGGAGAGGGAGAGAGAAGGAGAGGAGAGGGAGAGAAGGAGAGGAGAGAGAGAGAGAGGAGAGGAGAGGAGAGAGAGAGGAGAGGAGAGGAGAGGAGAGGAGAGAGAGGAGAGGAGAGGAGAGGAGAGGAGAGGAGAGGAGAGGAGAGGAGGACAGAGAGAGAGAGAGAGAGAGAGAGAGAGAGAGAGAGAGAGAGAGAGAGAGAGAGAGAGAGAGAGAGAGAGAGAGAGAGAGAGAGAGAGAGAGAGAGAGAGAGAGAGAGAGAGAGAGAGAGAGAGAGAGAGAAAGCTTTGACTATGTACAGACTCAGTGAGCATAGCCTTGCTATTGAGAAAGGCCGCCGTAGGCAGACCTGGCTCTCAAAAGAAGACAGGCTATGTGCACACTGCCCACAAAATGAGGTGGAAACTGAGCTGCACTTCCTAACCTCCTGACCATATATTAGAGACACATATTTCCCTCAGATTACAGCGATCCACAAAAAATTTGAAAACAAACCCAATTTTGATAAACTCCCTTATCTACTTGGTGAAAAACCACAGTGTGCCATCACAGCAGCAAGATGTGTGACCTTGTTGCCACAAGAAAAGGGCAACAAGTGAAGAACAAACACTATTGTAAATACAACCCATATTTATGTTTATTTATTTTCCCATTTGTACTTTAACTATTTGCACATTGTTACAACACTGTATATCTACATAATATGACATTTGAAATGTCTTTATTCTTTTGGAACTTCTGAGTGTAATGTTTACTGTTAATATTTATTGTTTATTTCACTTTTGTTTACTATCTACTTCACTTGCTTTGGCAATGTTAACATACGTTTCCCATGCCAATAAAGCCCTTAAATTGAAATTGAATTGAATTGAAATTGAGAGAGAGAGAGAGACAGAGACAGAGAGAGAGAGAGAGAGAGAGAGAGAGAGAGAGAGAGAGAGAGAGAGAGAGAGAGAATAAATTAGGCTCGACTCCTAATAATAGTGTTCAGGTCTGTATGTGTGTGTGTGTGTGTGTGTGTGTGTGTGTGTGTGTGTGTGTGTGTGTGTCTGTTGGCTGGGCTCCACAGACAATCAGACCATGTAGAGATCTCACTGTGACAGCTCTGACCCCAGCTCTATTGGCTAGAAGGGGAGTCCTACACACTGAAGCACTGTGTGTGTGTCTCTCTCAGTGTGTGTCTCTCTCTCAGTGTGTGTGTGTGTCTCTCAGTGTGTGTCTCTCTCTCAGTGTGTGTCTCTCTCTCAGTGTGTGTGTGTGTCTCTCAGTGTGTGTCTCTCTCTCAGTGTGTGTGTGTCTCTCAGAGTGTCTCTCTCAGTGTGTGTCTCTCTCTCAGTGTGTGTGTCTCTCAGTGTGTCTCTCTCTCTCAGTGTGTGTGTCTCTCTCAGTGTGTGTGTGTGTCTCTCAGTGTGTGTGTGTGTCTCTCTCTCAGTGTGTGTGTCTCAGTGTGTGTCTCTCTCTCAGTGTGTGTGTCTGTCAGTGTGTGTGTCTGTCAGTGTGTGTGTGTCTGTCAGTGTGTGTGTGTGTGTGTGTTATCCTCCAGTATCATTGAACCCTCTGTTGACCGGGTCACTGTCTCAAACAGCTCTGTGTTTCTCCATCGTTCCGCTGTTGTATTGTTCCCCTGTAGGCTACTCTACTCTAATCTATTTCTATCTGACAGGGAACTCATCAGGGATTCCTTGCTGCTTTCCTTCCAGTGATGCTGTGATCTTTGGGAGCCGTCCTTCTGAAAACACAGCTGAAAGAAGCAGCGAAGCCAAACAGGCCGTAAAACGTGTGCTTGTTTTAGCTCCTGGTTCTCTCTAGGAAACATGACAGGCTTTGTAATTATGAGTCTGCATGGGAAAGCTGCATGAACAAGAGGGAACCAAGCAGCAGTGCGTCCCAAATGGCACCCTATCCCCTATATAGTGCACTACATTTGACCAGAGCCCTATGGGCCCAGATCACTAAAGGGAATAAGGTTCCATTTGGGACGGACGGCAGATCACTGAGCCTTGTTGGACATCATCAAGACTACTGTTCAACATTACCATTAGATCACACAGACCACTTAACTCTACCAAGACATCTGACTGGACATCTTTTCATTGATTTCAATGGGATGTGATCCAATCATCCAACCAAACCGTAACACACCCTGTCAACTACTAGTTAGAAGACTATGATTAATTGATTTATTGATAAGTAGAATCAGGTGTGTTTCTGCTTGGCTGGGACAAAACCCTGCACCCACATTGGCCCTGTACAGATATGATTGGCCACCTTGGTTCTGAGAGGTGGTGAGGTATGTCCTGATTGGTTGGTTGTACCCAGTAGTCTGTCCTGATTGGTTAGTTGTATCCAGTAGTCTGTCCTCATTGGTTAGTTGTACCCAGTAGTCTGTCCTGATTGGTTAGTTGTATCCAGTAGTCTGTCCTGATTGGTTAGTTGTACCCAGTAGTCTGTCCTGATTGGTTTGTTGCACCCAGTAGTCTGTCCTGATTGGTTGTTTACCTGCTGGCCATGTTCCATTCCAGGGCGGGGTTCTGTGAGTTCCTCTCTGTCTCGGTGGACACACCCCCCTTAGACCCCTCCTTCTCTGGTTTGAGCTGCTCCCATTGGGCGGTACCGATGTTGATGGACTGCAGGTCCACCTGGTACTGGCGGTCCTCCACCTCTGACCCCGGGTCACGCAGGATGCCCAGGTTCAACGCTCGCCTGGGGGAGAAAAACGGAGAGCGAGAGGGACGTTAAGGGTTTAAACAGCCCAAATAACATCACCTGAAACAGATTGGAACCCAGACCAGCCACGCCAGAGCTCTGACATCATAGGTACCACCTCTGTCATGTGATCAGCATTACCCACAACCCCCTGGGGCTCATTCAGGTTTGTTATACTGCATGTGAACCAGTCAGGGCACCATCAGTCAGTTCCCTGACATATGATGACAACCACTTCTGACACAGAGTGACTCATATGTTGCATGCTATATATGGTGCATAATGTAGATGTTATCATGGCTACCAGTGGTTTCAGCTAGCTACCTCTACACGCTAAGTAGCTAGCTACCTCTACATGCTAAGTAGCTAGCTACCTCTACACGCTAAGTAGCTAGCTACCTCTACACGCTAAGTAGCTAGCTACCTCTACACGCTAAGTAGCTAGCTACCTCTACACGCTAAGTAACTAGCTACCTCTGCACGCTAAGTAGCTAGCTACCTCTACACGCTAAGTAGCTAGCTACCTCTACACGCTAAGTAGCTAGCTACCTCTACACGCTAAGTAACCATTGGTGTTTCACAGTCAATTGAGGCAAGACAACACAGACACCGTTTCAGCTAACCTAACCTAACCACTAAGCATGCAGAGCTGTAACAGACTATTCAACAGGTCTCCAGGGACTGTTAGGACTAACCTGACCACTAAGCATGCAGAGCTGTGGTTGGTCTATAATGTGTAGTGTGATGTGACCACACCAGGAGGCCCACCAGTCTAAGTCTATCTCCAGCGGACAGGTAGGTAGTATGTCCCAAATGGCACCCTATTCCCTATGGGCCCTTGTCAAAAGTAGTGCACTACATAGGGAATAGGGTGTCATTTTGTGTGTATTGTGGTAGTACTGTATAGTGTATAATATCAGGACAGGTAGTGTATTGTGTGTAATGTATCAGTGTATTAAATCAGCAAGCCCTGGCACCAGTCCTAACTACGCTGCGGTTGGTCTGCCTGTCTACTGGTCGGTCGGTGGGTCCGTTGGTTAACTTAGTAGCAAGTTTTATTCCAATACTCCATTCGCTCTGATTTATGACCAAATGAAAGCGTCTGGCAGAGTGTACAGTGGAGATAAATACAAACAGGCCTCTACGGGCCTCAGGTGAAATCATTTGCCTTTTAGAAGAGTTGATTTACGCCAAGTTATCATTAGCAGTAAACAAGAGTTTAACTCTGCTGGACAGGACAGCACGGTAGTCTGGAGAGCGGCCCTCTATTGCTTCCTCTCCTCTTCCTCTCTCCCTCTCCTCCCTCTCCTCCTCCTCCTCCTCCTCCCTCTCCTCCTCCTCCTCCTCCCACTCCTCCTCCTCCTCCTCCCTCTCCTCCCTTCTCCTCCTCCTCCTCCCTCTCCTTCCTTCTGCTCCTCCCTCTCCTCCTCCCTCTCCTACCTCTCCTCCTCCTCCCTCTCCTCCCTTCTCCTCCTCCCTCTCCTCCCTCTCCTCCTCCTCCTTCTTCTCCTCCTCCTCCTCCTCCTCCCTTCTCCCTCTCCTCCTCCTGGCTCTATATACATTTAATTTCTGTCCCCAGTTGAAGTTCTCTGTAGAACCCTGTAGAGAGATGAAGAGCCAAGAAACAATGAAGTCATTTATTTTGCTTTGAGAAGACATGAACCCAGATCCTGTTGAATTAATGTAAAGCTGAAGGAATCAGAATCTACATCTGCATATGACATCAGAGCATCTCTCTCTCTCTCTCTAGACGCCCCCCCCCCCCACTCTCCCTTATGATATGTTTATTTGTGCTGGTGAATTCAAATGAGAGCTAAAGGGGTAGATATCGGATTAAAACGGCAACAGATGCGGTGACAGCATGAGTAGTTTTATTTGTTGCAGCTAAACGTCAATGGTAATTTGCATTTAGCATTTCTGCTTCCTCAGAACACACAGGGGAAGGCATTACCACAGAGACATGTTATGACAATCAGCACTGAGTACAACAACAAGGCTATGGAAGATCAGGTGTGGAACTGGATTTAACTGGCTTTGTTGACATACAAACAACACAAATATATCTTCAATCAGAGGCTGGAAGGAACCACAGACGTTCCTCATTGATCTATTCTACAGTATAACATGGTTTAGGGCAGTCTAGATTCAACTATCCTTTTTGTAACACTACCTCTGTGTTTTTTTTGTATAACTGTAATTTTCACATTTAACAAACCACAGTTACCTCATCTGATGTCTTGAATTATCTCTTAAACTAAACTCAGATTATTTAGGGAGTCTGTTTCTCATAATTACCATATCACAGCGTTCTGTTCCCAGCAGCCAACTCTCTCTCTACACAGCCGAGGAGCGGGGTCATCTCCAATGACAGAAATAAATATGCTCAACATTTGTCTTGGTCAGGCAGCCAGCTGAAACCGGTGATTTAATATCACAAGACATATTTTCAGCCAATCTGAGGAAACGCATGAGCTCTGGGTTCTGACAAATGAGTTGGGGAAGGATGGCTGGGGTCCCCCGGGCTCCCCTCGGGGCGCTCGGCTTGGCGGTAATAATAGGAACCAGCCCCACCTGTTGTACATGCATGGGAAACACTGGCTCTGACACTTCTGATTGGTCCTGTGGAGACCACACCGCTCGGCCAAGAGGAATGTGTGGAGAAAGTGCGGCACACTCTGCCCACCATATAGAACCATAGAGATCCTATTCAGTTCCTAATTCTATGTCTTGAAGACAGAAGTTAAAACATACAGCCAAGAAGCTCCCGAGTGGCGCAGTGGTCTAAGGCACTGCATCGCAGTGCTAGCTGTGCCACTAGAGATCCTGGTTTGAATCCAGGCTCTGTCGTAGCTGGCCGTGACCGGGAGACCCATGGGGCGGCGCACAATTGGCCCAGCGTCGTCCAGGGTAGGGGAGGGAATGGCCAGCAGGGATGTAGCTCAGTTGGTAGAGCATGGCGTTTGCAACGCCAGGGTTGTGGGTTCGATTCCCATGGGGGGCCAGTATGAAAAAATAAAATAATAATAATAATAATAATAATAATAATAATAAGGTATGCACTCACTAACTGTAAGTCGCTCTGGATAAGAGCGTCTGCTAAAATGACAAATTTTTTTTTTGATATATATTAAAATGTAAGAAGTACAGCCCAGCACAGGTGGACCCTTCTCCTCTAGCTCTCACATGCCATTATCAACCATCTGCCCTGTGGAAACTATGGAGCGGAATAAACATTACCAACCATCTGCCCTGTGGAAACTATGGAGCGGAATAAACATTACCAACCATCTGCCCTGTGGAAACTATGGAGCGGAATCAACATTACCAACCATCTGCCCTGTGGAAACTGGGCGGAATGAACATTACCAACCATCTGCCCTGTGGCGGCGGAATCAACATTACCAACCATCTGCCCTGTGGAAACTATGGAGCGGAATGAACATTACCAACATCTGCCCTGTGGAAACAGGGAATAATTACCAACCATCTGCCCTGCTACGGGATAAGTGTGGAAACTATGGAGCAGAATTAACATTACCAACCATCTGCCCTGTAGAAACTATGGAGCGGAATGAACATTACCAACCATCTGCCCTGTGGAAACTATGGAGCGGAATTAACATTACCAACCATCTGCCCTGTAGAAACTATGGAGCGGAATAAACATTACCAACCATCTGCCCTGTGGAAACTATGGAGTGGAATTAACATTACCAACCATCTACCCTGTAGAAACTATGGAGCAGAATTAACATTACAAGTCATTACTGACACAAAGGGAGAGAGAGAGAGGGAAGCAAAAGAGAGAGAGAGAGAGAGAGAAGCAAAAGAGAGAGAGAGAAGCAAGAGAGAGAGAGAGAGAGAAGCAAAGAGAGAGAGAGAGAGAGAGAGAGAGAGAGAGGCAAAAGAGAGAGAGAGAGAGACCTACAACATGAGAAGTCGGTCTTGTTCCTCAGCCAAACCTTTCTTTAATTGCAGGAAAAGACCACAAAAACATTATTTTTATGACAAAATTCTGCTATTTATAAAGACGGATCAAAAGCTCAGCAGTCAGAAAGTTTCATGGTATGGTGGCTATTATTTTAAAACATTTCTTCTTCTTCTGACACAGTTTAAACCCAATTTAACTGGTAGAAGCCACTGAACAGTGCTGAAATAATAGGGCTTCTCTCCAGCAGGCACCAGGGCTCAAAATCTCCTCTTAACTTGACCCCATCACAGAGGAATGAGATTAAATCACTTAAACATGGCACTATAAAGGTCGTACAGTCCAGTACTGGAGATACGATACAGGCCTGGAAAGAGGTATTCACTTACTGAACTAGAGCCATACATCTAGAGAGTTGGGACATGAGGTTTCTGCATTATGATGCATTTACATGACATTATACAACGGGTGGGTCTAATCCTGAACGCTGATTGGTTAAAACCGCATCCCAGCCGGTGTCTATTCCACAAGTAACCACCAGCTAAATCTATTACGTTAAAATGCCTATTTACTCTGTTCCATCTCACTGGGCAATCCACTGTCTCATCAGCCCAGCCAGACAATTTATAAACTTGATCTCAACTATAAAAAGCATCTAGACATTATCCCACATTTCTTTTAGACTAACATTTAGTTTTCAACAGCGGAGAATTGTATAAACCTTGCTGTCTGTCTATCTGACATTTGCAACATTGTTTCAATATTGAAATTCGATCTCCAGCTGTCCCATAGTAATGAACGTGTCGGGACGAGACAGACAGGCAGGCAGCGTTTCTCAGCCAGTCGAAATCATGAATCAGCTGGCATCATTTTTATGGATAGATACAAAGAAATGTCAATTGAAAAAAGGTGCAATGAAACGAAGTGCAGCTAGTTTGCGGTCTTTCCAGCTTCAGTTTGAAGTGATTGTGTTAGCTGTGTTGTTGGCTAGCTCCTCTGAACAACAGTGTTCTGACGAGTGAGCACATTTTCTATGCCAGGCGAAATCACGCCTCATTAGCTCATTGTTATAGATGTATCCAAATAGCGTCACTAGAAAACAGCTTGAACAAATGCAAATGCTACTTTGCTATTATTCTGGCTGCACCTTTTGACGTGACTAAGTTAGCCGTAGTTGGCTAGCTAGCAAGCAAGGGTTAAGAACGTTGCCAGCCAGTAAGGCAATGGAACATTTAGAACAAACGACTGGGTCGCGTCCATAGATACAGAACAAAAAGACTGAACGACTGGGTCGCGTCTCTGGCAACCAAACCGATAGAACGAACGACCAGCCGTCTTGGGTAGCAACTCTAGATTTGTGTCGGGACTATATTTTGTGGAAGGATGAAATAGTATGAATAAATTCATCAAAATAATGTTTATGAAAATAAAGAGAAATATATTTAAAAAATGGATATGTATATGTGTATGTATATGTATGTGTATATATGTATGTATTTGTATGTATATGTATGTGTATATATGTATGTATTTGTATGCATATATATATATATATATATATATATATATATATATATATATATTTGTGAGAAGAAAAAAAACATGGGGGATTGGAAGTGATGCAGACAATTACATTGATGGAAGTTACAATCTATCTGCAATATTAAAGCTGATCTACCCCCTAAAAACCCCCCCACAATGTTTCACTTTTGAATTTCAATCTCTGTACCATACATAGAGAGTGAACGGTGCCTTGACAAGAAAACTTTTTCTGAGCCAGGCTAAATCACGCATCAATGTCCTTATCGTGGACATTTCCAAGTAAATGCCACTAGAAAAAAAGCTCAACAATGCGATGTAACTGAATGTCTAGAATTAGAACAACATTCTAGAAGCCAATAGAAAAAAAAGCTCAACAATGCGATGTAACTGAATGTCTAGAATTAGAACAACATTCTAGAAGCCAGTAGAAAAAAAGCTCAACAATGCGATGTAACTGAATGTCTAGAATTAGAACAACATTCTAGAAGTTATTGTAAATCTCTCTCTGGTAGTCTGATGCTGCCTCACATAGATGATGAACAGGACTGACTCCAGCAGAGAGAGAGATTTAGTTCCAACACCATACAGACATACAGGAGGGCCGTTAACATCAGCGAAGCGCTAGCTAGCTGTGTTTAACATTCGGAGGGAAATGCTGGGGTTCTCATCAATCATCATTTTGTGTTATTAAGAGGGAGGCTGTGTGGGAGGAGGAGGTACTTAACATGCTGCAGGCCTCACAGTGGAGTGGTGAGGAGATGGGATTCAGAGAGAGAGAGCTCATGGGAGGGAGGCATACACACACACACACACACACACACACACACACACACACACACACACACACACACACACACACACACACACAGTGCATGCCTTCATCAAACTATATGCACAGCACAGGACTCTACCAACCAGATACAGCCCCAGAGAGAGAGACAGACACAGAGACAGAGACAGAGACAGAAAGAGAGAGAGGATAGAGAGAGAGGAGAGAGAGACAGAGAGACAGAGAGAAAGAAACTTGGGCGGCCTCCACCTCCACTGTGAGGTTTAGAAGGTTAACCGTGGTTCAAGGTAATAAACCACAGTGAGATGAGGAGTGGGGCGGTGGGAGCGGTGGAAGCCTAGTGTGGTGTGTGGCTGGGGGGGTTCTGGGGGCTGGGGGTTCTGGGAGCGGTGGAAGCCTAGTGTGGTATGGGGGGGGTTCTGGGGGCGGTGGGAGACTTGAGTGGTGTGGGGCTAGGGGGGTTCTGGGGGCAGTGGGCTTGGAGCTATGGGGTTCTGGGGGAGCCTCATGGTTCAGTCCTGGCCAGGCTCCTGTGGGGCATATGTAATATCGTGGCCTCAGGCTGGAGCAACAACAGCAGCAGGAAGCACAGGGGCAGGAAGCACCGGGGTAACACCAGCCCAGGAGATTCTGTCTCTCGTCACGCCCAACCCACAACCCTGCCCTGTTTCTCACTTCATTTTCACCAGCATTCACATGCAATACATGTCTGCTTACACTGAGGGGGCTGTGGGGGGCTGTGGGGCTGTGCAGGGATGTGGGGCTGTGTGGGGATGTGGGGCTATGGGGCTGTGTAGGGATGTGGGGCTGTGCAGGGATGTGGGGCTGTGCAGGGATGTGGGGCTGTGTGGGGATCTGGGGCTGTGTGGGGATCTGGGGCTGTGTGAGGCTGTGGGGCTGTGTGGGGCTGTGTGGGGATCGGATCTGGGGCTGTGTGGGGCTGTGGGGCTGTGGGGCTGTGTGGGGATCTGGGGCTGTGTGGGGCTGTGGGGGGATCTGGGGCTGTGTGGGGATCTGGGGCTGTGTGGGGATCTGGGGCTGTGTGGGGCTGTGGGGCTGTGTGGGGATATGGGGCTGTGTGGGGATCTGGGGCTGTGTGGGGCTGTGGGGATCTGGGGCTGTGTGGGGATCTGGGGCTGTGGGGCTGTGGGGCTGTGTGGGACTGTGTGGGGCTGTGTGGGGCTTTGGGGATGTGTGGGGATCTGGGGCTGTGTGGGACTGTGTGGGGCTGTGTGGGGATCTGGGGCTGTGTGGGGATCTGGGGCTGTGGGGCTGTGGGGCTGTGTGGGACTGTGTGGGGCTGTGTGGGGCTTTGGGGATGTGTGGGGATGTGGGGATGTGTGGGGTGAGTTTACCGGTACAGGCTATATAATATACATACATACGGAGTACACATGTCATTGAAAAAGCAAAGCTTCATTCAGGGAAGTCAAGCTAAATTACCACTGTACACAGACATGATATTTATCACCAGTGTTATGTGTGCTTTTACCCCCAAGCCATAAGACTGCTGAACAGGTTCTACCCCCAAGCCATAAGACTGCTGAACAGGTTCTACCCCCAAGCCATAAGACTGCTGAACAGGTTCTACCCCCAAGCCATAAGACTGCTGAACAGGTTCTACCCCCAAGCCATAAGACTGCTGAACAGGTTCTACCCCAAGCCATAAGACTGCTGAACAGGTTCTACCCCCAAGCCATAAGACTGCTGAACAGGTTCTACCCCCAAGCCATAAGACTGCTGAACAGGTTCTACCCCCAAGCCATAAGACTGCTGAACAGGT
>NC_059208.1:14546166-14551166 GCF_020615455.1 Coregonus clupeaformis
CTGGATAAGAGCGTCTGCTAAATGACTAAAAAATGTTTAAAAAAAAAAAATGGTTGAAGCTAAACAGCTCTTTAGGGATATTCCACCCAGCAACTCTCCCATCACTTAAAACACCCTGGTCTGGATTGCATCCCAAATGGTATCCTATTCCCTATATAGTGCACTACTTTTGACCAGAGCCCTATGGGCCCTATCCTATACAAGGAATAAGGAGCCATTTGGGACAAACACCTGTTCTGGAGCTCACAGAGACTCCACCGCCAAGGGGGAATTCATACACATTATGATTCATCAAACATAATGATTACTTAGTAAGTTAAGAGGCCCATACAGATGACGCTAGCTGACGGTGGTCCAGTCCTAACTGCCTCAGCTGGGGTTTTGAGAGGATCTGGGACTGCTGAGGTGCAGCTCTGTAAGGATTTATTGCCCCAGTCAACTTCAATTCAGTTTAATTTGAATCTACAATTACAGTAATTAGGGCTCGGAATTAGAACACTAAGCAGAGAGAGTGAGAGAGAGAGAGAGAGAGAGAGAGAGAGAGAGGATAGAGAGGGAGGGAGAGAGAGAGAGAGAGAGAGAAAGAGAGAGAGAGAGGAGAGAGAGAGTGAGAGGAGAGAGAGAGTGAGAGAGAGGATAGAGAGAGAGTGAGGAGAGAGAAAGAGAGAGTGAGAGAGGAGAGAGAGTGAGAGAGGAGAGAGAGAGGAGAGAGAGGATAGAAAGAGAGAAAGAGAGAGAGAGAGACCGAGAGGTGTTACAGACAGAACACAGCCAGTCAGCATAAAGTGGGACGGAGTCACTAAGTCAGGGTCTGTAGCTCCTCTGTGGTCTCTGATGAGCCATAGTACTGCTAAAAGCTGTGACAATATTCAGGAATTGGCAGCCATTACGGGTCTATAGTTTCAATAAAATGTATGGTGAGAAACTGCAGCCCATCTGCCTGTCGTCTACCCCCCCCCCCCCCCTGCTGTAATGCCACCATGAGAAACTCATTTATTAACGCTAACAGCGTTGCCCCCCCGCCTGATCCCCTAACGGAAGCCTGCTATTGATTAGACTGATTACACTTTAAAGACATTCATACTTGGCAATTATATCATATTTACAGAAGATCTTAGGCCGCGACAATTACTTCTATATACAGCCAGGGCTTAACTTAGGCAGTGTTGAGAGAGACGAGCTGAATCTCTGACTCTCTGAGTCCGTCCCAAATGGCACCCTTTTCCCTATATAGTGCACTACTTTAGACTAGGGACCATAGGATTCTGGTCAAAAGTAGTGCACTATATAGGGAATATGGTGCCAATTGGGACGCAATCTAACAGTCTGAGGAGACAGAGGAGTGAAGAGCTAGCTAGGGGAAATGCTCTCTGTCTGTTTACAGTGTGATGCTGTGTATACTGACAGTCACTGTTTGCACTTTGCATTTCAACATCTTAATTGCGAGAGTAATTTATCTCACATGGAGTTTACATGTCAAAATAATTAGCTATAAACATAAGAGTCCTGGACATTCAGTTCTGAAGACACAAGCATGTTGTGGTCAAGGCCTGTTAGAGATATCAATCTGAATATAGCCCATTAACAGGCATCATTCTGATTCCCTGTTGTTTAGAAATACTTTAATTGAAGTAGAATTATGAGAGGATTCTCTCCACCTCATCAATCATATATCATCTGATCTAACTTCTGATGTAAGTCAGCCATAAAACACAACACACCGGGTGGGCATTATCAGGGGAGAACACACAACTTCCTGTGGTGGAAAAAGGATGAGGTCACAGATTCAAAATGTCTTCCAACACATTTTATAAACATAAAGAAAATATGTCTCTAGTCAGATAGCACTTAACAAGAGAGAGAGAGAGAGAGAGAGAGAGAGAGAGAGAGAGAGAGAGAGAGAGAGAGAGAAGGTCCCTGGAAGGCCCTCAGATATAATACACTCATTCTCAATTTAAGGTGAAACAGGTACATACCTCTATGCTACTGAAACACTAATTGGCAAGTTAACGTGAAGCAGGTACATACCTCTATGCTACTGAAACACTAATTGGCAAGTTAACGTGAAGCAGGTACATACCTCTATGCTACTGAAACACTCATTGGCAAGTTAACGTGAAGCAGGTACATACCTCTATGCTACTAAACACTCATTGCAAAGTTAACGTGAAGCAGGTACATACCTCTATGCTACTGAAACATTCAGTAAAGGAAAACGATCCTATTTTAGTTTAGGATTCCAGATCTCTGGTGGATCTCTTGCTGCTGCTATTCTCCAGGCCACAACTGGTCTGATAGACACAGCTTTAAACCCAAACACTGAAACAGTTTCAACTGAAAGAGTTTGAACCCCTGAAACAGAACTGAACAGCTGAAACTATTTGAATTGATCCCATGTGACATCGGACCGTGAATTAACTGAACACCTGAAACAGTTTGAACTGAACCCCTGAAACAGTTGGATCTGAAACAACTAAAACAATTTGAACTGAACCCCTGAAACAGTTTGATCTGAAACAACTTAAACAGTTTGATCTGAACCCCTGAAACAGTTTGATCTGAACCCCTGAAACAGTTTGATCTGAACCCCTGAAACAGTTTGATCTGAACCCCTGAAACAGTTTGATGTGAACCCCTGAAACAGTTTGATCTGAACCCCTGAAACATTTGGAACTGAAACAGTTAGAACTAGCCTGTTAGTCTGTTCGTGCTATCATGTCACGCATTGTCATGCTAAACATGGAGTTGGCAAAAAAACAAACAGATCTGATCTGGGACCAGGCTTAGTTTGAGCTGAACCCCTGAAACACTGGGCCCTGCCTCAACCAGGCAGCCAAAGCATTTCCTGCTCTGACACAGCTGAACCTCTGTAACCCTGGGCCCTGCCTCAACCAGGCAGCTAAAGCATTTCCTGCCCTGACACAGCTTCAAGCAGATTGACGTATGATATCGGAGAGCAATACTTTCACAGTTGCACATCACATGCATATCAAAAGGCACGGGTCAGATGATCACAAAACATGAGTTGATATGTGTCCCAGGAGAACATGTCCTTCTGAACTGAACTACTTTAATTATGGAGCAGAAATACAGTCCAGCACGTTTCTTTCCCAGAATGCTCTTTGTTCTCCGGGCATGTCAGGGCGAAGTGCTCTCCGTGGCTCTCCGAGGCTGTCCCAAATGGCACCCTATCCCCTACATAGTGCACTACCTGTCTGGTCTAAAGTTGTGCACTATATAGGGAATAGGGTGCCCTTTGGGACTTGGCCTGACTGTTTATGACGTGAGCTTTGATACAGGATGATGATGACGATGCTGAGGGATTCCTCAGGATTTACTCTCCTCTACAACAGCAACTGCTGACACACACAGACCCAGACACACACACACACATATACACCACACACACTCTCTCTGCTCTAAGCTCCGACTAGGAGGGTGTTTCATAACTCTGTTAAATTAGCTTTATGGATCCAACATCGTGAGCCACTACTGTTTTTTCCAGGCAGGATTGATTAAGAGGTTCAATATTGTCAATCTGGTTCGCATTAGCAGACTATGCATGCTACACTGTGTACATATACAGTGGGGGAAAAAAGTATTTAGTCAGCCACCAATTGTGCAAGTTCTCCCACTTAAAAAGATGAGAGAGGCCTGTAATGTTCATCATAGGTACACGTCAACTATGACAGACAAATTGAGAAAAAAAAATCCAGAAAATCACATTGTAGAATTTTTAATGAATTTATTTGCAAATTATGGTGGAAAATAAGTATTTGGTCACCTACAAACAAGCAAGATTTCTGGCTCTCACAGACCTGTAACTTCTTCTTTAAGAGGCTCCTCTGTCCTCCACTCGTTACCTGTATTAATGGCACCTGTTTGAACTTGTTATCAGTATAAAAGACACCTGTCCACAACCTCAAACAGTCACACTCCAAACTCCACTATGGCCAAGACCAAAGAGCTGTCAAAGGACACCAGAAACAAAATTGTAGACCTGCACCAGGCTGGGAAGACTGAATCTGCAATAGGTAAGCAGCTTTGTTTGAAGAAATCAACTGTGGGAGCAATTATTAGGAAATGGAAGACATACAAGACCACTGATAATCTCCCTCGATCTGGGGCTCCATGCAAGATCTCACCCCGTGGGGTCAAAATGATCACAAGAACGGTGAGCAAAAATCCCAGAACCACACGGGGGGACCTAGTGAATGACCTGCAGAGAGCTGGGACCAAAGTAACAAAGCCTACCATCAGTAGCACACTACGCCGCCAGGGACTCAAATCCTGCAGTGCCAGACGTGTCCCCCTGCTTAAGCCAGTACATGTCCAGGTTCGTCTGAAGTTTGCTAGAGTGCATTTGGATGATCCAGAAGAGGATTGGGAGAATGTCATATGGTCAGATGAAACCAAAATAGAACTTTTTGGTAAAAACTCAACTCGTCGTGTTTGGAGGACAAAGAATGCTGAGTTGCATCCAAAGAACACCATACCTACTGTGAAGCATGGGGGTGGAAACATCATGCTTTGGGGCTGTTTTTCTGCAAAGGGACCAGGACGACTGATCCGTGTAAAGGAAAGAATGAATGGGGCCATGTATCGTGAGATTTTGAGTGAAAACCTCCTTCCATCAGCAAGGGCATTGAAGATGTAACGTGGCTGGGTCTTTCAGCATGACAATGATCCCAAACACACCGCCCGGGCAACGAAGGAGTGGCTTCGTAAGAAGCATTTCAAGGTCCTGGAGTGGCCTAGCCAGTCTCCAGATCTCAACCCCATAGAAAATCTTTGGAGGGAGTTGAAAGTCCATGTTGCCCAGTGACAGCCCCAAAACATCACTGCTCTAGAGGAGATCTGCATGGAGGAATGGGCCAAAATACCAGCAACAGTGTGTGAAAACCTTGTGAAGACTTACAGAAAACGTTTGACCTGTGTCATTGCCAACAAAGGGTATATAACAAAGTATTGAGAAACTTTTGTTATTGACCAAATACTTA
>NC_059208.1:14556166-14628666 GCF_020615455.1 Coregonus clupeaformis
ATGAGAGGACCCCCTCTGGGCTGGAGGGGGTTGAGCGTACCCCCTGTGGAAGAGGAAAAAACACGGGACAGAACACAGTCCACTGGAGACAGGGGGATCTGTGTATATATAGGAGGGAGGGAGGGAGGGAGGGAGAAGAGAGGAAAGAGTAGTGCTTCTGTTGAACACAAAAGGACTTCAGTAAACAGCCCATGTGGAAAACATTAGGTTAGATCACAGATCAAACTGAGATGCACTGGGGAGATGCACTGGAGAGATACACTGGAGAGATACACTGGGTTTCCTTCCTCCTGTAGGGTTGCTGCCCTGCCCTGTCCTGTCCTGTCCTGTCTGGTGGGAGGAAATGCTCTACAACATCCTGAGAGCTGACCATATTCATATGACGTACAGACCTGGGCTTACTGTACGTCACATGACTACAGAACTCAGACCTGGGGCTTACAGAAGGTACAGTCACATGACTACAAAACTCAGACCTGGGGCTTACAGAAGGTACAGTCACATGACTCCAGAACTCAGACCTGGCCTTACAGAAGGTACAGTCACATGACTCCAGAACTCAGACCTGGCCTTACAGAAGGTACAGTCACATGACTACAAAACTCAGACCTGGCCTTACAGAAGGTACAGTCACATGACTCCAGAACTCAGACCTGGCTTTACAGAAGGTACAGTCACATGACTACAGAACTCAGACCTGGCCTTACAGAAGGTACAGTCACATGACTCCAGAACTCAGACCTGGCCTTACAGAAGGTACAGTCACATGACTACAGAACTCAGACCTGGGGCTTACAGAAGGTACAGTCACATGACTCCAGAACTCAGACCTGGGGCTTACAGAAGGTACAGTCACATGACTACAGAACTCAGACCTGGGGCTTACAGAAGGTACAGTCACATGACTACAGAACTCAGACCTGGGGCTTACAGAAGGTACAGTCACATGACTCCAGAACTCAGACCTGGCCTTACAGAAGGTACAGTCACATGACTACAGAACTCAGACCTGGGGCTTACAGAAGGTACAGTCACATGACTACAGAACTCAGACCTGGGGCTTACAGAAGGTAAAGTCACATGACTACATAACTCAGACCTGGCTTTACAGAAGGTACAGTCACATGACTCCAGAACTCAGACCTGGGGCTTACAGAAGGTACAGTCACATGACTCCAGAACTCAGACCTGGGGCTTACAGAAGGTACAGTCACATGACTCCAGAACTCAGACCTGGCCTTACAGAAGGTACAGTCACATGACTACAGAACTCAGACCTGGGGCTTACAGAAGGTACAGTCACATGACTCCAGAACTCAGACCTGGCCTTACAGAAGGGACAGTCACATGACTACAAAACTCAGACCTGGCCTTACAGAAGGTACAGTCACATGACTCCAGAACTCAGACCTGGCTTTACAGAACGTACAGTCACATGACTCCAGAACTCAGACCTGGCCTTACAGAAGGTACAGTCACATGACTCCAGAACTCAGACCTGGGGCTTACAGAAGGTACAGTCACATGACTCCAGAACTCAGACCTGGCCTTACAGAAGGTACAGTCACATGACTCCAGAACTCAGACCTGGCCTTACAGAAGGTACAGTCACATGACTACAGAACTCAGACCTGGCCTTACAGAAGGTACAGTCACATGACTACAGAACTCAGACCTGGCTTTACAGAAGGTACAGTCACATGACTACAGAACTCAGACCTGGCCTTACAGAAGGTACAGTCACATGACTACAGAACTCAGACCTGGCTTTACAGAAGGTACAGTCACATGACTCCAGAACTCAGACCTGGCCTTACAGAAGGTACAGTCACATGACTCCAGAACTCAGACCTGGCTTTACAGAAGGTACAGTCAGATGACTACAAAACTCAGACCTGGCCTCACAGAAGGTACAGTCACATGACTCCAGAACTCAGACCTGGCTTTACAGAAGGTACAGTCACATGACTACAAAACTCAGACCTGGCCTTACAGAAGGTACAGTCACATGACTCCAGAACTCAGACCTGGCCTTACAGAAGGTACAGTCACATGACTCCAGAACTCAGACCTGGCCTTACAGAAGGTACAGTCACATGACTACAGAACTCAGACCTGGCTTTACAGAAGGTACAGTCACATGACTACAGAACTCAGACCTGGCTTTACAGAAGGTACAGTCACATGACTACAGAACTCAGACCTGGCTTTACAGAAGGTACAGTCACATGACTCCAGAACTCAGACCTGGCCTTACAGAAGGTACAGTCACATGACTACAGAACTCAGACCTGGCCTTACAGAAGGTACAGTCACATGACTACAGAACTCAGACCTGGCTTTACAGAAGGTACAGTCACATGACTACAGAACTCAGACCTGGCCTTACAGAAGGTACAGTCACATGACTACAGAACTCAGACCTGGCTTTACAGAAGGTACAGTCACATGACTCCAGAACTCAGACCTGGCCTTACAGAAGGTACAGTCATATGACTCCAGAACTCAGACCTGGCTTTACAGAAGGTACAGTCACATGACTACAAAACTCAGACCTGGCCTCACAGAAGGTACAGTCACATGACTCCAGAACTCAGACCTGGCCTTACAGAAGGTACAGTCACATGACTCCAGAACTCAGACCTGGCCTTACAGAAGGTACAGTCACATGACTACAGAACTCAGACCTGACTTTACAGAAGATACAGTCACATGACTACAGAACTCAGACCTGGCTTTACAGAAGGTACAGTCACATGACTACAGAACTCAGACCTGGCTTTACAGAAGGTACAGTCACATGACTCCAGAACTCAGACCTGGCCTTACAGAAGGTACAGTCACATGACTACAAAACTCAGACCTGGGGCTTACAGAAGGTACAGTCACATGACTACAGAACTCAGACCTGGCTTTACAGAAGGTACAGTCACATGACTACAGAACTCAGACCTGGGGCTTACAGAAGGTACAGTCACATGACTACAGAACTCAGACCTGGCCTTACAGAAGGTACAGTCACATGACTACAGAACTCAGACCTGGCCTTACAGAAGGTACAGTCACATGACTACAGAACTCAGACCTGACTTTACAGAAGATACAGTCACATGACTACAGAACTCAGACCTGGCTTTACAGAAGGTACAGTCACATGACTACAGAACTCAGACCTGGCTTTACAGAAGGTACAGTCACATGACTCCAGAACTCAGACCTGGCCTTACAGAAGGTACAGTCACATGACTACAAAACTCAGACCTGGGGCTTACAGAAGGTACAGTCACATGACTACAGAACTCAGACCTGGCTTTACAGAAGGTACAGTCACATGACTACAGAACTCAGACCTGGGGCTTACAGAAGGTACAGTCACATGACTACAGAACTCAGACCTGGCCTTACAGAAGGTACAGTCACATGACTACAGAACTCAGACCTGGCCTTACAGAAGGTACAGTCACATGACTACAGAACTCAGACCTGGCTTTACAGAAGGTACAGTCACATGACTACAGAACTCAGACCTGGCCTTACAGAAGGTACAGTCACATGACTCCAGAACTCAGACCTGGCCTTACAGAAGGTACAGTCACATGACTCCAGAACTCAGACCTGGCTTTACAGAAGGTACAGTCACATGACTACAGAACTCAGACCTGGCTTTACAGAAGGTACAGTCACATGACTACAAAACTCAGACCTGGCCTTACAGAAGGTACAGTCACATGACTCCAGAACTCAGACCTGGCCTTACAGAAGGTACAGTCACATGACTACAGAACTCAGACCTGGCTTTACAGAAGGTACAGTCACATGACTACAGAACTCAGACCTGGCTTTACAGAAGGTACAGTCACATGACTCCAGAACTCAGACCTGGCCTTACAGAAGGTACAGTCACATGACTACAGAACTCAGACCTGGGGCTTACAGAAGATACAGTCACATGACTACAGAACTCAGACCTGGCCTTACAGAAGGTACAGTCACATGACTACAGAACTCAGACCTGGCCTTACAGAAGGTACAGTCACATGACTACAGAACTCAGACCTGGCCTTACAGAAGGTACAGTCACATGACTCCATAACTCAGACCTGGCCTTACAGAAGGTACAGTCACATGACTCCATAACTCAGACCTGGCCTTACAGAAGGTACAGTCACATGACTCCAGACCTCAGACCTGGCCTTACAGAAGGTACAGTCACATGACTCCAGAACTCAGACCTGGCCTTACAGAAGGTACAGTCACATGACTCCAGAACTCAGACCTAGGCATACTGTATGTCATATGAATCCAGAACTATCCCATGTCAGCCAGGCCAGCAGTATTCAGCTTCACCACCATGGCTAAGCTCTGATGCCACACCCAGCCCCTGGCCTTCATGGCTGGGACAAATGGCTGAAGTATCACAATAAGCTGCTTGGTTCAAAGAGAGAGCGGGAAGTCTGGTTTCCGGGGGACAGGAGCTAGCTAGCTGTAGGGTAGTCCCACTCCCTACAGAGGATTGGTTTCCTATCTCAAGAGTTAGAGTCAGTAGTAGTAACCTTCCTCTAGCTCCCTCCAGGACTATATCAAGAGTTAGAGTCAGTAGTAGTAACCTTCCTCTACCTCCCTCCAGGACTATATCAAGAGTTAGAGTCAGTAGTAGTAACCTTCTTCTACCTCCCTCCAGGACTATATCAAGAGTTAGAGTCAGTAGTAGTAACCTTCCTCTACCTCCCTCCAGGACTATATCAAGAGTTAGAGTCAGTAGTAGTAACCTTCTTCTACCTCCCTCCAGGACTATATCACGAGTTAGAGTCAGTAGTAGTAACCTTCCTCTACCTCCCTCCAGGACTATATCAAGAGTTAGAGTCAGTAGTAGTAACCTTATTCTACCTCCCTCCAGGACTATATCACGAGTTAGAGTCAGTAGTAGTAACCTTCCTCTACCTCCCTCCAGGACTATATCAAGAGTTAGAGTCAGTAGTAGTAGTAGCCTTCCTCTACCTCCCTCCAGGACTATCTCAAGAGTTAGAGTCTTCGTCCACAAACAGGCTGGCTCAATGTTCTGCAATCACAATAAGCTGCTTGGTTCAAAGTGTTTCTTTCCCTTCAGTAAGAATAGCAGACCAGAGTTCTAGCAGCAGGTCATGGCCCTGACGCTGTCACACTGAACCAAGGGATCTGCTGTTGTTGTTTTCAGGATCTCATTCCCAACTGGAACCTCTGCTTACTGCAAAACAAGACGCTTCCCTTTGTGAAACCCTACACCTCTCTCTGTCTGTAAAGTAAATAGTGGGATGGGAACATTTAGAGGATGAAAGGCCTGTGGAGAGATGTGCCCTTGAGTACAGATGACAAGCTGTAACACTATGGGTGTGTTTCCAAATGGCACCCTATTCACTATATAGTGCATTACTTTTGACCAGGGCCCATAGGGCTTTGACTTGGTTTCCTATGGCTCACAGCTTCATCACAGCCGACATCATGATGCCCCTTTCTTTCTGGCACTAATGCCATCTTGCACATATTTTCTCACAACTCTGGTGTTTGTATGTTATAGATACCTCCTCCTACTAGCGCCATCATCGCAAGTGTTCTTCAGTAGGAATATTAAACCTCAGCAAACTGAACTATCAGTAGAAATGTTAGACCTTACCAAACTATCAGTAGGAATGTTAAACCTTACCAAACTATCAGTAGGAATGTTAAACCTTACCAAACTATCAGTAGGAATGTTAAACCTTACCAAACTATCAGTAGGAATGTTAAACCTTACCAAACTATCAGTAGGAATGTTAGACCTTACCAAACTATCAGTAGGAATGTTAAACCTTACCAAACTATCAGTAGGAATGTTAAACCTTACCAAACTATCAGTAGGAATATGAAACCTTACCAAACTATCAGTAGGAATATGAAACCTTACCAAACGGAACTATCAGTAGGAATGTTAAACCTTACCAAACTATCAGTAGGAATGTTAAACCTTACCAAACTGAACTATCAGTAGGAATGTTAAACCTTACCAAACTATCAGTAGGAATGTTATACCTTACCAAACTATCAGTAGGAATGTTAAACCTTACCAAACTATCAGTAGGAATGTTAAACCTTACCAAACTATCAGTAGGAATGTTAAACCTTACCAAACTATAAGTTGGAATGTTAGACCTTACCAAACTATCAGTAGGAATGTTAAACCTTACCAACTATCAGTAGGAATGTTAAACCTTACCAACTATCAGTAGGAATGTTATACCTTACCAAACTATCAGTAGGAATGTTAAACCTTACCAAACTATCAGTAGGAATGTTAGACCTTACCAAACAATCAGTAGGAATGTTATACCTTACCAAACTATCAGTAGGAATGTTAAACCTTACCAAACTATCAGTAGGAATGTTAAACCTTACCAAACTATCAGTAGGAATGTTAAACCTTACCAAACTATCAGTAGGAATGTTAAACCTTACCAAACTGAACTATCAGTAGGAATGTTAAACCTTACCACACTGAACCCAGTAGGAATGTTAAACCTTACCAAATTGAACTATCAGTAGGAATGTTAAACCTTACCGAACTGAACTATCAGTAGGAATGTTAGACCTTACCAAACTATCAGTAGGAATGTTAAACCTTACCAAACTATCAGTAGGAATGTTAAACCTTACCAAACTATCAGTAGGAATGTTAGACCTTACCAAACTATCAGTAGGAATGTTAAACCTTACCAAACTATCAGTAGGAATGTTCAACCTTACCAAACTATCAGTAGGAATGTTAAACCTTACCAAACTATCAGTAGGAATATGAAACCTTACCAAACTATCAGTAGGAATATGAAACCTTACCAAACGGAACTATCAGTAGGAATGTTAAACCTTACCAAACTGAACTATCAGTAGGAATGTTAAACCTTACAAATCAGTAGGAAGATACCTTACCAAACTATCAGTAGGAATGTCAAACCTTACCAAACTATCAGTAGGAATGTTAAACCTTACCAAACTATCAGTAGGAATGTTAAACCTTACCAAACTATCAGTAGGAATGTTAAACCTTACCAAACTATCAGTAGGAATGTTAAACCTTAACAAACTGAACTATCAGTAGGAATGTTAAACCTTACCACACTGAACCCAGTAGGAATATTAAACCTTACCAAACTGAACTATCAGTAGGAATGTTAAACCTTACCACACTGAACCCAGTAGGAATGTTAAGCCTTACCAAACTGAACTATCAATAGGAATGTTAAACCTTACCAAACTGAACTATCAGTAGGAATGTTAAACCTTACCAAACTGAACTATCAGTAGGAATGTTAAACCTTACCACACTGAACCCAGTAGGAATGTTAAACCTTAACAAACTGAACTATCAGTAGGAATGTTAAACCTTACCACACTGAACCCAGTAGGAATGTTAAACCTTAAACTGAACTATCAGTAGGAATGTTAAACCTTACCACACTGAACCCAGTAGGAATGTTAAACCTTACCAAACTGAACTATCAGTAGGAATGTTAAACATCTCAGTCTATTTCACAGACTAAGAATGCATCCCAAATGGCACCCTATCAAATGGTTCTGGTCAAAAGTAGTGCACTATGTAGGGAATAGGGTGTAATTTGGGATGCACTCTCAGTCTATTTGACACACTAAATATTCCATATCAAATGTATATTTGACCTTAAGCAGGGAGTCACCATTGAGACCAGGGTCTCTTTCACAAGGGAGACCTGCATATACAATTTCATAAGACAAACTCTCAAATCTAATACACTATCAAATCTGTCAAATACAGCACAACACAATTATTCAAGAAAAACAGTTACATTCCTCAATAAGAAGGTCCCCAATCAATATTTTAAATTGCCCGAGCATCACCAGAACATCCAATTGTAATGTATTTTGTAGTTGGGAATGTTAAACCTTACCAAACTATCAGTAGGAATGTTAAACCTTACCAAACTATCAGTAGGAATGTTAAACCTTACCAAACTATCAGTAGGAATGTTAGACCTTACCAAACTATCAGTAGGAATGTTAAACCTTACCAAACTATCAGTAGGAATGTTCAACCTTACCAAACTATCAGTAGGAATGTTAAACCTTACCAAACTATCAGTAGGAATATGAAACCTTACCAAACTATCAGTAGGAATATGAAACCTTACCAAACGGAACTATCAGTAGGAATGTTAAACCTTACCAAAATGAACTATCAGTAGGAATGTTAAACCTTACCAAACTATCAGTAGGAATGTTATACCTTACCAAACTATCAGTAGGAATGTCAAACCTTACCAAACTATCGGTAGGAATGTTAAACCTTACCAAACTATCAGTAGGAATGTTAAACCTTACCAAACTATCAGTAGGAATGTTAAACCTTACCAAACTATCAGTAGGAATGTTAAACCTTACCAAACTATCAGTAGGAATGTTAAACCTTACCAAACTGAACTATCAGTAGGAATGTTAAACCTTAACAAACTGAACTATCAGTAGGAATGTTAAACCTTACCACACTGAACCCAGTAGGAATATTAAACCTTACCAAACTGAACTATCAGTAGGAATGTTAAACCTTACCACACTGAACCCAGTAGGAATGTTAAACCTTACCAAACTGAACTATCAGTAGGAATGTTAAACCTTACCAAACTGAACTATCAGTAGGAATGTTAAACCTTACCACACTGAACCCAGTAGGAATGTTAAACCTTAACAAACTGAACTATCAGTAGGAATGTTAAACCTTACCAAACTGAACTATCAGTAGGAATGTTAAACCTTACCAAACTGAACTATCAGTAGGAATGTTAAACATCTCAGTCTATTTCACAGACTAAGAATGCATCCCAAATGGCACCCTATCAAATGGTTCTGGTCAAAAGTAGTGCACTATGTAGGGAATAGGGTGTAATTTGGGATGCACTCTCAGTCTATTTGACACACTAAATATTCCATATCAAATGTATATTTGACCTTAAGCAGGGAGTCACCATTGAGACCAGGGTCTCTTTCACAAGGGAGACCTGCATATACAATTTCATAAGACAAACTCTCAAATCTAATACACTATCAAATCTGTCAAATACAGCACAACACAATTATTCAAGAAAAACAGTTACATTCCTCAATAAGAAGGTCCCCAATCAATATTTTAAATTGCCCGAGCATCACCAGAACATCCAATTGTAATGTATTTTGTAGTTGGGAATGTTAGACCTTACCAAACTATCAGTAGGAATGTTAAACCTTACCAAACTATCAGTAGGAATGTTAAACCTTACCAAACTATCAGTAGGAATGTTAGACCTTACCAAACTATCAGTAGGAATGTTAAACCTTACCAAACTATCAGTAGGAATGTTCAACCTTACCAAACTATCAGTAGGAATGTTAAACCTTACCAAACTATCAGTAGGAATATGAAACCTTACCAAACTATCAGTAGGAATATGAAACCTTACCAAACGGAACTATCAGTAGGAATGTTAAACCTTACCAAACTGAACTATCAGTAGGAATGTTAAACCTTACCAAACTATCAGTAGGAATGTTATACCTTACCAAACTATCAGTAGGAATGTCAAACCTTACCAAACTATCAGTAGGAATGTTAAACCTTACCAAACTATCAGTAGGAATGTTATACCTTACCAAACTATCAGTAGGAATGTTAAACCTTACCAAACTATCAGTAGGAATGTTATACCTTACCAAACTATCAGTAGGAATGTTAAACCTTACCAAACTATCAGTAGGAATGTTAAACCTTACCAAACTGAACTATCAGTAGGAATGTTAAACCTTACCAAACTGAACTATCAGTAGGAATGTTAAACCTTACCAAACTGAACTATAAGTAGGAATGTTAAACATCTCAGTCTATTTCACAGACTAAGAATGCATCCCAAATGGCACCCTATCAAATGGTTCTGGTCAAAAGTAGTGCACTATGTAGGGAATAGGGTGTAATTTGGGATGCACTCTCAGTCTATTTGACACACTAAATATTCCATATCAAATGTATATTTGACCTTAAGCAGGAGTCACCATTGAGACCAGGGTCTCTTTCACAAGGGAGACCTGCATATACAATTTCATAAGACAAACTCTCAAATCTAATACACTATCAAATCTGTCAAATACAGCACAACACAATTATTCAAGAAAAACAGTTACATTCCTCAATAAGAAGGTCCCCAATCAATATTTTAAATTGCCCGAGCATCACCAGAACATCCAATTGTAATGTATTTTGTAGTTGGGAATGTTAGACCTTACCAAACTATCAGTAGGAATGTTAAACCTTACCAAACTATCAGTAGGAATGTTAAACCTTACCAAACTATCAGTAGGAATGTTAGACCTTACCAAACTATCAGTAGGAATGTTAAACCTTACCAAACTATCAGTAGGAATGTTCAACCTTACCAAACTATCAGTAGGAATGTTAAACCTTACCAAACTATCAGTAGGAATATGAAACCTTACCAAACTATCAGTAGGAATATGAAACCTTACCAAACGGAACTATCAGTAGGAATGTTAAACCTTACCAAACTGAACTATCAGTAGGAATGTTAAACCTTACCAAACTATCAGTAGGAATGTTATACCTTACCAAACTATCAGTAGGAATGTCAAACCTTACCAAACTATCAGTAGGAATGTTAAACCTTACCAAACTATCAGTAGGAATGTTATACCTTACCAAACTATCAGTAGGAATGTTAAACCTTACCAAACTATCAGTAGGAATGTTATACCTTACCAAACTATCAGTAGGAATGTTAAACCTTACCAAACTATCAGTAGGAATGTTAAACCTTACCAAACTGAACTATCAGTAGGAATGTTAAACCTTACCAAACTGAACTATCAGTAGGAATGTTAAACCTTACCAAACTGAACTATAAGTAGGAATGTTAAACATCTCAGTCTATTTCACAGACTAAGAATGCATCCCAAATGGCACCCTATCAAATGGTTCTGGTCAAAAGTAGTGCACTATGTAGGGAATAGGGTGTAATTTGGGATGCACTCTCAGTCTATTTGACACACTAAATATTCCATATCAAATGTATATTTGACCTTAAGCAGGGAGTCACCATTGAGACCAGGGTCTCTTTCACAAGGGAGACCTGCATATACAATTTCATAAGACAAACTCTCAAATCTAATACACTATCAAATCTGTCAAATACAGCACAACACAATTATTCAAGAAAAACAGTTACATTCCTCAATAAGAAGGTCCCCAATCAATATTTTAAATTGCCCGAGCATCACCAGAACATCCAATTGTAATGTATTTTGTAGTTGGGAATGTTAGACCTTACCAAACTATCAGTAGGAATGTTAAACCTTACCAAACTATCAGTAGGAATGTTAAACCTTACCAAACTATCAGTAGGAATGTTAGACCTTACCAAACTATCAGTAGGAATGTTAAACCTTACCAAACTATCAGTAGGAATGTTCAACCTTACCAAACTATCAGTAGGAATGTTAAACCTTACCAAACTATCAGTAGGAATATGAAACCTTACCAAACTATCAGTAGGAATATGAAACCTTACCAAACGGAACTATCAGTAGGAATGTTAAACCTTACCAAACTGAACTATCAGTAGGAATGTTAAACCTTACCAAACTATCAGTAGGAATGTTATACCTTACCAAACTATCAGTAGGAATGTCAAACCTTACCAAACTATCAGTAGGAATGTTAAACCTTACCAAACTATCAGTAGGAATGTTATACCTTACCAAACTATCAGTAGGAATGTTAAACCTTACCAAACTATCAGTAGGAATGTTATACCTTACCAAACTATCAGTAGGAATGTTAAACCTTACCAAACTATCAGTAGGAATGTTAAACCTTACCAAACTGAACTATCAGTAGGAATGTTAAACCTTACCAAACTGAACTATCAGTAGGAATGTTAAACCTTACCAAACTGAACTATAAGTAGGAATGTTAAACATCTCAGTCTATTTCACAGACTAAGAATGCATCCCAAATGGCACCCTATCAAATGGTTCTGGTCAAAAGTAGTGCACTATGTAGGGAATAGGGTGTAATTTGGGATGCACTCTCAGTCTATTTGACACACTAAATATTCCATATCAAATGTATATTTGACCTTAAGCAGGGAGTCACCATTGAGACCAGGGTCTCTTTCACAAGGGAGACCTGCATATACAATTTCATAAGACAAACTCTCAAATCTAATACACTATCAAATCTGTCAAATACAGCACAACACAATTATTCAAGAAAAACAGTTACATTCCTCAATAAGAAGGTCCCCAATCAATATTTTAAATTGCCCGAGCATCACCAGAACATCCAATTGTAATGTATTTTGTAGTTGGGAATGTTAGACCTTACCAAACTATCAGTAGGAATGTTAAACCTTACCAAACTATCAGTAGGAATGTTAAACCTTACCAAACTATCAGTAGGAATGTTAGACCTTACCAAACTATCAGTAGGAATGTTAAACCTTACCAAACTATCAGTAGGAATGTTCAACCTTACCAAACTATCAGTAGGAATGTTAAACCTTACCAAACTATCAGTAGGAATATGAAACCTTACCAAACTATCAGTAGGAATATGAAACCTTACCAAACGGAACTATCAGTAGGAATGTTAAACCTTACCAAACTGAACTATCAGTAGGAATGTTAAACCTTACCAAACTATCAGTAGGAATGTTATACCTTACCAAACTATCAGTAGGAATGTCAAACCTTACCAAACTATCAGTAGGAATGTTAAACCTTACCAAACTATCAGTAGGAATGTTATACCTTACCAAACTATCAGTAGGAATGTTAAACCTTACCAAACTATCAGTAGGAATGTTATACCTTACCAAACTATCAGTAGGAATGTTAAACCTTACCAAACTATCAGTAGGAATGTTAAACCTTACCAAACTGAACTATCAGTAGGAATGTTAAACCTTACCAAACTGAACTATCAGTAGGAATGTTAAACCTTACCAAACTGAACTATAAGTAGGAATGTTAAACATCTCAGTCTATTTCACAGACTAAGAATGCATCCCAAATGGCACCCTATCAAATGGTTCTGGTCAAAAGTAGTGCACTATGTAGGGAATAGGGTGTAATTTGGGATGCACTCTCAGTCTATTTGACACACTAAATATTCCATATCAAATGTATATTTGACCTTAAGCAGGGAGTCACCATTGAGACCAGGGTCTCTTTCACAAGGGAGACCTGCATATACAATTTCATAAGACAAACTCTCAAATCTAATACACTATCAAATCTGTCAAATACAGCACAACACAATTATTCAAGAAAAACAGTTACATTCCTCAATAAGAAGGTCCCCAATCAATATTTTAAATTGCCCGAGCATCACCAGAACATCCAATTGTAATGTATTTTGTAGTTGGGAATGTTAGACCTTACCAAACTATCAGTAGGAATGTTAAACCTTACCAAACTATCAGTAGGAATGTTAAACCTTACCAAACTATCAGTAGGAATGTTAGACCTTACCAAACTATCAGTAGGAATGTTAAACCTTACCAAACTATCAGTAGGAATGTTCAACCTTACCAAACTATCAGTAGGAATGTTAAACCTTACCAAACTATCAGTAGGAATATGAAACCTTACCAAACTATCAGTAGGAATATGAAACCTTACCAAACGGAACTATCAGTAGGAATGTTAAACCTTACCAAACTGAACTATCAGTAGGAATGTTAAACCTTACCAAACTATCAGTAGGAATGTTATACCTTACCAAACTATCAGTAGGAATGTCAAACCTTACCAAACTATCAGTAGGAATGTCAAACCTTACCAAACTATCAGTAGGAATGTTATACCTTACCAAACTATCAGTAGGAATGTTAAACCTTACCAAACTATCAGTAGGAATGTTATACCTTACCAAACTATCAGTAGGAATGTTAAACCTTACCAAACTATCAGTAGGAATGTTAAACCTTACCAAACTGAACTATCAGTAGGAATGTTAAACCTTACCAAACTGAACTATCAGTAGGAATGTTAAACCTTACCAAACTGAACTATAAGTAGGAATGTTAAACATCTCAGTCTATTTCACAGACTAAGAATGCATCCCAAATGGCACCCTATCAAATGGTTCTGGTCAAAAGTAGTGCACTATGTAGGGAATAGGGTGTAATTTGGGATGCACTCTCAGTCTATTTGACACACTAAATATTCCATATCAAATGTATATTTGACCTTAAGCAGGGAGTCACCATTGAGACCAGGGTCTCTTTCACAAGGGAGACCTGCATATACAATTTCATAAGACAAACTCTCAAATCTAATACACTATCAAATCTGTCAAATACAGCACAACACAATTATTCAAGAAAAACAGTTACATTCCTCAATAAGAAGGTCCCCAATCAATATTTTAAATTGCCCGAGCATCACCAGAACATCCAATTGTAATGTATTTTGTAGTTGGGGTTCCAACAATGAGGTGCTTTAAAGCTAAAAGCAGATTTACCTAGTTCGGTGGAGACCCAAGGAACCTCGAGAGTTAACCATCCCTGTGAACGGGTTTGGTGTCTCATGTTTTTCAACTTGAACAGTGAAGTGAGGTAGGTGGGAAGCTTTTGTAGTAGAGCTTTGGAAACAGAAAGGGAATAGTGAAGTGATCTACGACACTTTAATGAGGACCAAACAACCTTTGATACAGGGTGTAGTGGTGAGTATTAAATCTGTCACCTGTGATAAAGCGAAGGGTGCTATGGTAGACGGCATCCAATGGCTTAAGAGTAGTGGCTGCTGTAATCTGGTTAATGGTGACACCATAATCAAGAACTGGCAGGAAAGATGACTGTCCAATCTGCTTCCTGAGGCAAGATCTATTTCAAAAAATGAAGTGTACTTTAAATGTTGGTTTGAAACTAGCACATCCGTATGTTTTTTAAACATTAAATCTTTGTCAATCCAAATGCCCAGATATTTATAGGCGGGAACCCGATCGATGGGAGAACCATCCGGTGAATAAATATGTAGTTCATCTGAAACATTTTTTGCCACAATTAGAGAACAACATGTATTTAGTCTTGCCCGCATACAAGATTTAAACCAATCAGGGCAGCTCTAACATAGCCTGGTCAACAGTTGGGGCGACGGCATACATAAGTGTTGTCTGCATACAGATAGAACAATATGATTTATATAAATATTAAAGAGAACAGGTCCCAATATGGACCCCTGCAGTACACCATTTGTAATATCCAGGAAACTGTACTAGACACCATCAGAAATCACACATTGTGTCCTGTCTGACAGATAGTTCTCAAACCACTTGCAAGAAGCCTGATATCCAGGTCTATTTCAGTCAGCTTTTGAATGAGAATGTGATATTCAACAGTGTCGAAGGCCTTGGAAAGGTCTATCAATAGGGCAGCACAATTATTTTTATGATCTAAGTAAGTTACATTTAACATTTTAGTCATTTAGCAGACACTCTTATCCAGAGCGACTTACATGAGCAATTAGGGTTAAGTGCCTTGCTCAAGGGCACATCGACAGATTTTTCACCTAGTCGGCTCGGGGATTAGAAACAGCGACCTTTCGGTTACTGGCACAACACTCTTACCCACTAAGCTACCTGCCGCCACAAGTTAACACATGATCTAGAACAAGCGTAGCAGCTGAAATGGTGCTACGTCCAGGTCTAAAACCAGATTGGTGCACATTAAGAATATAATAAGAAGTTCTTAGCAGAGAGTTGGCCAGGGATTCAAAAACCTTGGAAAGGCAAGATAACTTGGAAATTGGATGGTAGTTATTTAAGTCAGAAGGATCTCCTCCTTTATGTAAGGGGAGGACATGTGCCGCTTACCAGATCCTGGGGATAACACCAGAAACAACTGTCAAGTTAAAAACATAGGTTAATGATTCTGCAATAAGTGGAGCAGAGAGCTGATGTAAGAAGGGATCAGGAGAATCAGCCCATCATAGATATAAAATGGTCGAAATGAAAATAAGAGAATGTGTATCTGGGTGCGTTTAATTCTCTACAGTCTCTAATGAGGAAAGCTCTCTCTGTCATCTGTGTCTGGTTAGAACAGTGGTGACAGTGATGGTGGTTTGGTGGGGGTGTGGCCAGCTAGATGACTGACTGGTGACATCAGAGGTCATGTGACCCATGATAGAGATACATACACTCACATGTAGGACAAACACACTTGGATTTACTCATTTGTGCGCACTCACACGCTCACGCTCGCGCACACACACACACACACACAAACACACACACACAGGGAGAGAGGGAGAGGACCTGGTGGCAGTGATTTGATGTGATTCTGTGAGAGAGAGCCTTGGCTCCCGGAGGACATCAGTCCAACATGTGCCTCTCAGCTGGGCTCTCCATCAAACCCCACTGCTCCTCTTTGAACACCAGCTAAATGGCTTTAAAACCAACAATAATATCAATCCATTAACCGGCCTAATCTGTGTGGGATTCCAGAAACAACTTCTTAAAAAATCTTCAAATGGGTTTCACTTGTTAAGATGGAAAAATATAGGGAACAATGCTGCTTTGAACATTGTCATAATTGAGGCAAGTCGTGCCAGCGCTTGGACCTTTTTATTCTGCAAAACGTGTAGAGCAAAGCATATTTGTTCAAGTTCATAATTTGTGCAGTGTAAAACGTGTGTAACTAGAGCCATGTTATGAATGTATGCGTGCCATGCTGTCAGGCTGGGCCCAGGGGTGGGGTTGAGCTGGAAGCTGCAGGGAGGGATGGAAGGAGGGAGAGAGGGAAGGAGGGAGAGAGGGATGGAGGGAGAGAGGAATGGAGGGAGAGAGGGATGGAGGGAGAGAGGGATGGAAGGAGAGAGGGATGGAGGGAGAGAGGGATGGAGGGAGAGAGGGATGGAGGGAGAGAGGTATGGAGGGAGAGAGGGATGGAAGGAGAGAGGGATGGAGGGAGAGAGGGATGGAGGGAGAGAGGGATGGAAGGAGAGAGGGATGGAAGGAGAGAGGGATGGAGGGAGAGAGGGATGGAGGGAGAGAGGAATGGAAGGAGAGAGGGATGGAGGGAGAGAGGAATGGAAGGAGAGAGGGATGGAGGGAGAGAGGAATGGAGGGAGGGAGGAATGGAGGGAGGAATGGAGGGAGGGAGGAATGGAGGGAGAGAGGAATGGAGGGAGAGAGGGATGGAGGGAGGGAGGAATGGAGGGAGAGAGGGATGGAAGGAGAGAGGGATGGAAGGAGAGAGGGATGGAGGGAGAGAGGAATGGAGGGAGGGAGGAATGGAGGGAGGGAATGGAGGGAGGGAGGAATGGAGGGAGAGAGGGATGGAAGGAGAGAGGGATGGAGGGAGAGAGGGATGGAAGGAGAGAGGGATGGAGGGAGAGAGGGATGGAAGGAGAGAGGGATGGAGGGAGAGAGGAATGGAAGGAGAGAGGGATGGAGGGAGAGAGGAATGGAGGGAGGGAGGAATGGAGGGAGGAATGGAGGGAGGGAGGAATGGAGGGAGAGAGGAATGGAGGGAGAGAGGGATGGAGGGAGGGAGGAATGGAGGGAGAGAGGGATGGAAGGAGAGAGGGATGGAGGGAGAGAGGAATGGAGGGAGGGAGGAATGGAGGGAGGAATGGAGGGAGGGAGGAATGGAGGGAGAGAGGGATGGAGGGAGAGAGGGATGGAAGGAGAGAGGGATGGAGGGAGAGAGGGATGGAGGGAGAGAGGGATGGAAGGAGAGAGGGATGGAGGGAGAGAGGGATGGAAGGAGAGAGGGATGGAGGGAGAGAGGAATGGAAGGAGAGAGGGATGGAGGGAGAGAGGAATGGAAGGATAGAGGGATGGAGGGAGAGAGGAATGGAGGGAGGGAGGAATGGAGGGAGAGAGGGATGGAAGGAGAGAGGGATGAGGGAGAGAGGAATGGAGGGAGGGAGGAATGGAGGGAGGAATGGAGGGAGGGAGGGAATGGAGGGAGAGAGGGATGGAGGGAGAGAGGGATGGAGGGAGAGAGGGATGGAGGGAGAGAGGGATGGAAGGAGAGAGGGATGGAGGGAGAGAGGGATGGAGGGAGAGAGGGATGGAAGGAGAGAGGGATGGAGGGAGAGAGGGATGGAAGGAGAGAGGGATGGAAGGAGAGAGGGATGGAGGGAGAGAGGGATGGAAGGAGAGAGGGATGGAGGGAGAGAGGGATGGAAGGAGAGAGGGATGGAGGGAGAGAGGAATGGAAGGAGAGAGGGATGGAGGGAGAGAGGAATGGAGGGAGGGAGGAATGGAGGGAGGAATGGAGGGAGGGAGGAATGGAGGGAGAGAGGAATGGAGGGAGAGAGGGATGGAGGGAGAGAGGGATGGAGGGAGAGAGGGATGGAAGGAGAGAGGGATGGAAGGAGAGAGGGATGGAAGGAGAGAGGGATGGAGGGAGAGAGGGATGGAAGGAGAGAGGGATGGAAGGAGAGAGGGATGGAGGGAGAGAGGGATGGAGGGAGAGAGGAATGGAAGGAGAGAGGGATGGAGGGAGAGAGGAATGGAGGGAGGGAGGAATGGAGGGAGGAATGGAGGGAGGGAGGAATGGAGGGAGAGAGGAATGGAGGGAGAGAGGGATGGAGGGAGGGAGGAATGGAGGGAGAGAGGGATGGAAGGAGAGAGGGATGGAAGGAGAGAGGGATGGAGGGAGAGAGGAATGGAGGGAGGGAGGAATGGAGGGAGGAATGGAGGGAGGGAGGAATGGAGGGAGAGAGGGATGGAAGGAGAGAGGGATGGAGGGAGAGAGGGATGGAAGGAGAGAGGGATGGAGGGAGAGAGGGATGGAAGGAGA
The DNA here is from genome assembly GCF_020615455.1 of Coregonus clupeaformis. Lineage (NCBI taxonomy): Eukaryota > Metazoa > Chordata > Actinopteri > Salmoniformes > Salmonidae > Coregonus > Coregonus clupeaformis. The sequence continues at coordinate 14,575,006 of NC_059208.1, forward strand.
GAGGGATGGAGGGAGAGAGGAATGGAAGGAGAGAGGGATGGAGGGAGAGAGGAATGGAGGGAGGGAGGAATGGAGGGAGGAATGGAGGGAGGGAGGAATGGAGGGAGAGAGGAATGGAGGGAGAGAGGGATGGAGGGAGGGAGGAATGGAGGGAGAGAGGGATGGAAGGAGAGAGGGATGGAGGGAGAGAGGAATGGAGGGAGGGAGGAATGGAGGGAGGAATGGAGGGAGGGAGGAATGGAGGGAGAGAGGGATGGAGGGAGAGAGGGATGGAAGGAGAGAGGGATGGAGGGAGAGAGGGATGGAGGGAGAGAGGGATGGAAGGAGAGAGGGATGGAGGGAGAGAGGGATGGAAGGAGAGAGGGATGGAGGGAGAGAGGAATGGAAGGAGAGAGGGATGGAGGGAGAGAGGAATGGAAGGAGAGAGGGATGGAGGGAGAGAGGAATGGAAGGAGAGAGGGATGGAGGGAGAGAGGAATGGAGGGAGGGAGGAATGGAGGGAGAGAAGGATGGAAGGAGAGAGGGATGGAGGGAGAGAGGAATGGAGGGAGGGAGGAATGGAGGGAGGAATGGAGGGAGGGAGGAATGGAGGGAGAGAGGGATGGAGGGAGAGAGGGATGGAAGGAGAGAGGGATGGAGGGAGAGAGGGATGGAGGGAGAGAGGGATGGAAGGAGAGAGGGATGGAGGGAGAGAGGGATGGAAGGAGAGAGGGATGGAAGGAGAGAGGGATGGAGGGAGGGAGGGATGGAAGGAGAGAGGGATGGAGGGAGAGAGGGATGGAAGGGAGAGAGGGATGGAGGGAGAGAGGAATGGAAGGAGAGTGGGATGGAGGGAGAGAGGAATGGAGGGAGGGAGGAATGGAGGGAGGAATGGAGGGAGGGAGGAATGGAGGGAGAGAGGAATGGAGGGAGAGAGGGATGGAGGGAGAGAGGGATGGAGGGAGAGAGGGATGGAAGGAGAGAGGGATGGAAGGAGAGAGGGATGGAGGGAGAGAGGGATGGAAGGAGAGAGGGATGGAGGGAGAGAGGGATGGAAGGAGAGAGGGATGGAGTGAGAGAGGAATGGAAGGAGAGAGGGATGGAGGGAGAGAGGAATGGAAGGAGGGAGGAATGGAGGGAGGAATGGAGGGAGGGAGGAATGGAGGGAGAGAGGAATGGAGGGAGAGAGGGATGGAGGGAGGGAGGAATGGAGGGAGAGAGGGATGGAAGGAGAGAGGGATGGAGGGAGAGAGGAATGGAGGGAGGGAGGAATGGAGGGAGGAATGGAGGGAGGGAGGAATGGAGGGAGAGAGGGATGGAGGGAGAGAGGGATGGAGGGAGAGAGGGATGGAGGGAGAGAGGGATGGAAGGAGAGAGGGATGGAGGGAGAGAGGGATGGAAGGAGAGAGGGATGGAGGGAGAGAGGAATGGAGGGAGGGAGGAATGGAGGGAGGAATGGAGGGAGGGAGGAATGGAGGGAGAGAGGAATGGAGGGAGAGAGGGATGGAGGGAGGGAGGAATGGAGGGAGAGAGGGATGGAAGGAGAGAGGGATGGAGGGAGAGAGGAATGGAGGGAGGGAGGAATGGAGGGAGGAATGGAGGGAGGGAGGAATGGAGGGAGAGAGGGATGGAAGGAGAGAGGGATGGAGGGAGAGAGGAATGGAGGGAGGGAGGAATGGAGGGAGGAATGGAGGGAGGGAGGAATGGAGGGAGAGAGGAATGGAGGGAGAGAGGGATGGAGGGAGGGAGGAATGGAGGGAGAGAGGGATGGAGGGAGGGAGGAATGGAGGGAGGGAGGAATGGAGGGAGGGAGGAATGGAGGGAGGGAGGAATGGAGGGAGGAAGGGATGGAGGGAGAGAGGGATGGAGGGAGGGAGGAATGGAGGGAGGGAGGAATGGAGGGAGAGAGGGATGGAGGGAGAGAGGGATGGAGGGAGGGAGGAATGGAGGGAGAGAGGGAGGGAGGAATGGAGGGAGAGAGGGAGGGAGGAATGGAGGGAGAGAGGGATGGAGGGAGGGAGGGATGGAGGGAGGGAGGAATGGAGGGAGGGAGGAATGGAGGGAGGGAGGAATGGAGGGATGAGGGAGAGAGGGATGGAGGGAGGGAGGGAGGAATGGAGGGAGGGAGGAATGGAGGAGGGATGAGGGAGAGAGGGATGGAGGGAGGGAGGAATGGAGGGAGAGAGGGAGAGAGGGATGGAGGGAGGGAGGAATGGAGGGAGAGAGGGATGGAGGGAGGGAGGGAGGGAGAGAGGGATGGAGGGAGGGAGGGATGGAGGGAGGGAGGGAGGAAGGAATGGAGGGAGGGAGGAATGGAGGGAGAGAGGGATGGAGGGAGGGAGGGATGAGGGAGAGAGGGATGGAGGGAGGGAGGAATGGAGGGAGGGAGGAATGGAGGGAGAGAGGGATGGAGGGAGGGAGGGAGGGATGAGGGAGAGAGGGATGGAGGGAGGGAGGAATGGAGGGAGGGAGGGATGAGGGAGAGAGGGATGGAGGGAGGGAGGAATGGAGGGAGAGAGGGATGAGGGAGGGAGGAAAGTAGGGAGGGAGGAATGGAGGGAGAGAGGGAGAGAGGGAGAGAGGGATGGAGGGAGAGAGAGGGAGAGAGGGATGAGGGAGAGAGAGGGAGAGAGGGATGGAGGGAGAGAGAGGGATGGAGGGAGAGAGAGGGAGAGAGGGATGGAGGGAGAGAGGGAGATAGGGTTGGAGGGATGGAGGGATGGAGGGAGAGAGAGAGAGAGAGAGGAATGGAGGGAGAGAGGGAGAGAGGAATGGAGGGAGAGAGGGAGAGAGGTATGGAGGGAGAGAGAGAGAGGGAGAGAGGGATGGAGGGATGGAGGGAGAGAGGGATGGAGGGAGAGAGGGATGGAGGGAGAGAGGGATGGAGGGAGAGAGGGATGGAGGGAGAGATGTATGGAGGGAGAGAGGGAGAGGTATGGAGGGAGAGAGGGAGAGAGAGGGGGATGAGGGAGAGAGAGGGGGATGAGGGAGAGAAGTAGAGCGAGATCTCTGCACCACCAGGGTAGAGAGAGATCCTATCCCCTAACCAGCCACTATGTTCTTAGATCCCTTCCTCTAACCAGCCACTATGTCCTTAGATCACATCCTCTAATCAGCCACTATGTCCTTAGATCTCATCCCCTAACCAGCCACTATGTCCTTAGATCTCATCCCCTAACCAGCTACTATGTCCTTAGATCCCATCCCCTAAACAGCCACTATGTTCTTAGATCCCATCCTCTAACCAGCCACTATGTCCTTAGATCCCATCCTCTAACCAGCCACTATGCAGTTAGATCCCATCCCCTAACCAGCCACTATGCAGTTAGATCCCATCACCTAACCAGCCACTATGTCCTTAGATCCCATCCCCTAACCAGCCACTATGTTCTTAGATCCCATCCCCTAACCAGCCACTATGTTCTTAGATCCCATCCCCTAACCAGCCACTATGTTCTTAGATCCCATCCCCTAACCAGCCACTATGTCCTTAGATCTCATCCCCTAACCAGCCACTATGTCCTTAGATCCCATCCCCTAACCAGCCACTATGTTCTTAAATCCCATCCCCTAACCAGCCACTATGCAGTTAGATCCCATCCCATAACCAGCCACTATGTTCTTAGATCCCATCCCATAACCAGCCACTATGTCCTTAGATCACATCCCATAACCAGCCACTATGTTCTTAGATCCCACCCCATAACCAGCCACTATGGTCTTAGATCCCATCCCATAACCAGCCACTATGTCCTTAGATCCCATCCCATAACCAGCCACTATGTTCTTAGATCCCATCTACTAACCAGCCACTATGTTCTTAGATCCCATCCCCTAACCAGCCACTATGTCCTTAGATCTCATCCCCTAACCAGCCACTATGTTCTTAGATCCCATCCCCTAACCAGCCACTATGTTCTTAGATCCCATCCCCTAACCAGCCAACTTCTTTAAAGTCTAACAGGGCACCCTGGGTTGCAATGTCTCTTATTAGATGAGCATTAAGTAATTATCCATTCTGTCCCCCCAGCCACAGAGTTGTGCAGAGTTCTAGAGAGTGCTTGTGTCTTCACACATGGACATCTGAAGGCATCGGCACATTCCTGAGGTTTCTCCCTCCTCCGGGAACACCACAGGAACGCGGCAGTGTTCCATCCACCTACCGTGTGACAGAGGGCTCTCTGGTAGCTGGAACACTAAGGGAATGTTGGTGGAATATTACCGGAATGTTGCCTACCACATGTCAGTGTACCGTGGCAGCCAGGGGAAAACTCTGCAGGGATCATAAGCACACTTCCCCCCGGCCTTTCCCTGTCCTAATCAGACTGATGGAGGGAACACTGAGGAGAGGAAAAGGAGGTGTAACACTGGAGACAATCACAGTCCATACTACTTTACTGTCTCACATTCACTATCTCAAGTCCTGCATACCACACCTGCTCCTCTGCCCAGTGACAGGCCTCATATAATGGAGAGAGAGAGAGAGAGAGAGAGAGAGAGAGAGAGAGAGAGAGAGAGAGAGAGAGAGAGAGAGACAGAGAGAGAGAGAGGCTACTCACTGAAGGTCGGAAAGATGACTCAAAGTCACCCCACAGGATGCTCAAATGTCAAAATATCAGGTGCAGTAGTGACAACAGAAAAATACCATAGTATGACTGACACACACCGACACACACACACACACTGCCCACTGAGAGTAATGTAACACTAGTAGAACCCATGCGTTACTCTGTTGGGTGAAAACTGGGAGCTCCCCAGATCAAGTGTCCATCCGTCCAGTCCAGCTTTGTGTGTAACAGGCCAGACCAGCGGAGCAGTTTGTATTCTTAGAACCCACCATCCTGCTCCATCCTGCCACAGGAAGGCCCGGAGTCACAGAGTCACCGCTCCACACTGCAGCCCTGCCTCCCCGGATCAGAACCTTTATGAGGCCGGGACAGCTGAGGAGTGATCTTCTACCCTCCCTGTCCCTCCGAATCCTGCCTCCCTCTCCCCTCTCTCCCCCCTCTGATATATATATATATATATACAGTGGGGCAAAAAAGTATTTAGTCAGCCACCAATTGTGCAAGTTCTCCCACTTAAAAAGATGAGAGAGGCCTGTAATTTTCATCATAGGTACACGTCAACTATGACAGACAAATTGAGAAAAAAAATTCCAGAAAATCCCATTGTAGGATTTTTAATGAATTTATTTGCAAATTATGGTGGAAAATAAGTATTTGGTCACCTACAAACAAGCAAGATTTCTGGCTCTCACAGACCTGTAACTTCTTCTTTAAGAGGCTCCTCTGTCCTCCACTCGTTACCTGTATTAATGGCACCTGTTTGAACTTGTTATCAGTATAAAAGACACCTGTCCACAACCTCAAACAGTCACACTCCAAACTTCACAATGGCCAAGACCAAAGAGCTGTCAAAGGACACCAAAAACAAAATTGTAGACCTGCACCAGGCTGGGAAGACTGAATCTGCAACAGGTAAGCAGCTTGGTTTGAAGAAATCAACTGTGGGAGCAATTATTAGGAAATGGAAGACATACAAGACCACTGATAATCTCCCTCGATCTGGGGCTCCATGCAAGATCTCACCCCGTGGGGTCAAAATGATCACAAGAACGGTGAGCAAAAATCCCAGAACCACACGGGGGGACCTAGTGAATGACCTGCTGAGAGCTGGGACCAAAGTAACAAAGCCAACCATCAGTAACACACTACGCCGCCAGGGACTCAAATCCTGCAGTGCGAGACGTGTCCCCCTGCTTAAGCCAGTACATGTCCAGGCCCGTCTGAAGTGCATTTGGATGATCCAGAAGAGGATTGGGAGAATGTCATATGGTCAGATGAAACCAAAATATAACTTTTTTGGTAAAAACTCAACTCGTCATGTTTGGAGGACAAAGAATGCTGAGTTGCAGCCAAAGAACACCATACCTACTGTGAAGCATGGGGTTGGAAACATCATGCTTTGGGGCTGTTTTTCTGCAAAGGGACCAGGACGACTGATCCGTGTAAAGGAAAGAATGAATGGGGCCATGTATCGTGAGATTTTGAGTGAAACCCTCCTTCCATCAGCAAGGGCATTGAAGATGAAACGTGGCTGGGTCTTTCAGCATGACAATGATCCCAAACACACCGCCCGGGCAACGAAGGAGTGGCTTCGTAAGAAGCATTTCAAGGTCCTGGAGTGGCCTAGCCAGTCTCCAGATCTCAACCCCATAGAAAATCTTTGGAGGGAGTTGAAAGTCTGTGTTGCCCAGCGACAGCCCCAAAACATCACTGCTCTAGAGGAGATCTGCATGGAGGAATGGGCCAAAATACCAAAAAATACAGTGTGTGAAAACCTTGTGAAGACTTACAGAAAACGTTTGACCTGTGTCATTGCCAACAAAGGGTATATAACAAAGTATTGAGAAACTTTTGTTATTGACCAAATACTTATTTTCCACCATCATATGCCAATAAATTCATAAAAAATCCTACAATGTGATTTTCTGGATTTTTTTTTCTAATTTTGTCTGTCATAGTTGACGTGTACCTGTGATGAAAATTACAGGCCTCTCTCATCTTTTTAAGTGGGAGAACTTGCACAATTGGTGGCTGACTAAATACTTTTTTTCCCCACTGTATATATATATATATATATATATATATATATATAGATAGAGAGAGAGAGAGAGAGAGAGAGAGAGAGAGAGAGAGAGAGAGACTGCATGCAGAAATCTGCAAAAATATCCTCTGTGTACAACATAAAACACCAAATAATGCATGCAGAGCAGAATTAGGCCGATACCCGCTAATGATGAAAATCCAGAAAAGAGCCGTTAAATTCTACAACCACCTAAAAGGAAGCAATTCCCAAACCCTCCATAACAAAGCCATCACCTACAGAGAAATTAACCTGGAGAAGAGTCCCCTAAGCAAGCTGGTCCTGGGGCTCTGTTCACAAACACAAACAGACCCCACAGAGCCCCAGGAGAGCAACACAATTAGACCCAACCAAATCATGAGAAAACAAAAATATAATTACTTGACACATTGGAAAGAATTAACAAAAAAACAGAGCAAACTAGAATGCTATTTGGCCCTAAACAGAGAGTACACAGTGGCAGAATACCTGACCACTGTGACTGACCCAAACTTAAGGAAAGCTTTGACTATGTACAGACTCAGTGAGCATAGCCTTGCTATTGAGAAAGGCCGCCGTAGGCAGACCTGGCTCTCAAGAGAAGACAGGCTATGTGCACACTGCCCACAAAATGAGGTGGAAACTGAGCTGCACTTTCTAACCTCCTGCCAAATGTATGACTATATTAAAAGACACATATTTCCCTCAGATTCACAAAGAATTTGAAAACAAATCTAATTTTGATTAACTCCCATATCTATTAAGTGAAATACCACAGTGTGCCATCACAGCAGCAAGATTTGTGACCTGTTGCCACGTACAACCTATATTTATGTTTATTTCCCCATTTGTACTTTAACTATTTGCACATTGTTACAACACTGTATATCTACATAATATGACATTTGAAATGTCTTTATTCTTTTGGAACTTCTGAGTGTAATGTTTACTGTTAATGTTATTGTTTATTTCACTTTTGTTTACTATCTATTTCACTTGCTTTGGCAATGTTAACATACGTTTCCCATGCCAATAAAGCCCTTAAATTGAATTGAATTGAATTGAATTGAGAGAGAGAGAGAGAGAGAGAGAGAGAGAGAGAGAGAGAGAGAGAGAGAGAGAGAGAGAGAGAGAGAGAGAGAGAGAGAGAGAGAGAGAGAGAGAGAGAGAGAGAGAGAGAGAGAGAGAGAGAGAGAGAGAGAGACAGGGAGAGAGAGAGAGACAGGGAGAGAGCGAGAGACAGGGAGAGAGCGAGAGAGAGACAGGGAGACAGAAAAATAGACCTGACAGACAGACAGAGACACAGACAGAGCGAGAGAGAGAGGAAGAGAGATAGAGAGGGAGAGAGAGACAGCGAGTGAGAGAGAGGCTTCTCACTGACGGACAGAAAGATGACTCAAACTGTCTCCCCCCACACACACAGTCTACCCCCTGCCCCCTCATTCCCCTCCTGTCACTCCCTCTCCCGGCCTGACTGACAGCAGGACACAACAACACGGACACTTCAGGGAAGCTCAGTGAAAAGGTCTTCCCCTCGTGTGCCATGACGCCATGATGAGGCATGTGTTACTGCCGCTGCAGCTCCCTGAATGCCACAGTGACAAGGTGTGGTGTTACTGCTGCTGCAGCTCCCTGAATGCCACAGTGACAAGGTGTGGTGTTACTGCTGCTGCAGCTCCCTGAATGCCACAGTGACAAGGTGTGGTGTTACTGCTGCTGCAGCTCCCTGAATGCCACAGTGACAAGGTGTGGTGTTACTGCTGCTGCAGCTCCCTGAATGCCACAGTGACAAGGCGTGGTGTTACTGCTGCTGCAGCTCCCTGAATGCCACAGTGACAAGGTGTGGTGTTACTGCAGCTCCCTGAATGCCACAGTGACAAGGCGTGGTGTTACTGCAGCTCCCTGAATGCCACAGTGACAAGGCATGGTGTTACTGCTGCTGCAGCTCCCTGAATGCCACAGTGACAAGGTGTGATGTTACTGCTGCTGCAGCTCCCTGAATGCCACAGTGACAAGGTGTGGTGTTACTGCTGCTGCAGCTCCCTGAATGCCACAGTGACAAGGTGTGGTGTTACTGCTGCTGCAGCTCCTTGAATGCCACAGTGACAAGGTGTGGTGTTACTGCTGCTGCAGCTCCCTGAATGCCACAGTGACAAGGTGTGGTGTTACTGCTGCTGCAGCTCCCTGAATGCCACAGTGACAAGGTGTGGTGTTACTGCTGCTGCAGCTCCCTGAATGCCACAGTGACAAGGTGTGGTGTTACTGCTGCTGCAGCTCCCTGAATGCCACAGTGACAAGGTGTGGTGTTACTGCTGCTGCAGCTCCCTGAATGCCACAGTGACAAGGCGTGGTGTTACTGCTGGTGCAGCTCCCTGAATGCCACAGTGACAAGGCGTGGTGTTACTGCAGCTCCCTGAATGCCACAGTGACAAGGCGTGGTGTTACTGCTGCTGCAGCTCCCTGAATGCCACAGTGACAAGGTGTGGTGTTACTGCTGCTGCAGCTCCCTGAATGCCACAGTGACAAGGTGTGGTGTTACTGCTGCTGCAGCTCCCTGAATGCCACAGTGACAAGGTGTGGTGTTACTGCTGCTGCAGCTCCTGAATGCCACAGTGACAAGGTGTGGTGTTACTGCTGCTGCAGCTCCCTGAATGCCACAGTGACAAGGTGTGGTGTTACTGCTGCTGCAGCTCCCTGAATGCCACAGTGACAAGGTGTGGTGTTACTGCTGCTGCAGCTCCCTGAATGCCACAGTGACAAGGTGTGGTGTTACTGCTGCTGCAGCTCCCTGAATGCCACAGTGACAAGGTGTGGTGTTACTGCTGCTGCAGCTCCCTGAATGCCACAGTGACAAGGTGTGGTGTTACTGCTGCTGCAGCTCCTGAATGCCACAGTGACAAGGCGTGGTGTTACTGCTGCTGCAGCTCCTGAATGCCACAGTGACAAGGCGTGGTGTTACTGCTGCTGCAGCTACCTGAATGCCACAGTGACAAGGCGTGGTGTTACTGCTGCTGCAGCTCCCTGAATGCCACAGTGACAAGGCGTGGTGTTACTGCTGCTGCAGCTCCCTGAATGCCACAGTGACAAGGCGTGGTGTTACTGCTGCTGCAGCTCCCTGAATGCCACAGTGACAAGGTGTGGTGTTACTGCTGCTGCAGCTCCCTGAATGCCACAGTGACAAGGTGTGGTGTTACTGCTGCTGCAGCTCCCTGAATGCCACAGTGACAAGGTGTGGTGTTACTGCTGCTGCAGCTCCCTGAATGCCACAGTGACAAGGCGTGGTGTTACTGCTGCTGCAGCTCCCTGAATGCCACAGTGACAAGGCGTGGTGTTACTGCTGCTGCAGCTACCTGAATGCCACAGTGACAAGGCGTGGTGTTACTGCTGCTGCAGCTCCCTGAATGCCACAGTGACAAGGTGTGGTGTTACTGCTGCTGCAGCTCCCTGAATGCCACAGTGACAAGGCGTGGTGTTACTGCTGCTGCAGCTCCCCGAATGCCACAGTGACAAGGCGTGGTGTTACTGCTGCTGCAGCTCCCTGAATGCCACAGTGACAAGGCGTGGTGTTACTGCTGCTGCAGCTCCCTGAATGCCACAGTGACAAGGTGTGGTGTTACTGCTGCTGCAGCTCCCTGAATGCCACAGTGACAAGGCGTGGTGTTACTGCTGCTGCAGCTCCCTGAATGCCACAGAGACAAGGCGTGGTGTTACTGCTGCTGCAGCTCCCTGAATGCCACAGTGACAAGGCGTGGTGTTACTGCTGCTGCAGCTCCCTGAATGCCACAGTGACAAGGTGTGGTGTTACTGCTGCTGCAGCTCCCTGAATGCCACAGTGACAAGGCACTATGAGAGGGGGTTAGTGGACATTGTGTCCATAGTGAATGAATGGGAGGAAGGTGATACTCTACTACATGAAAAACTACAGCAAAGAGACAGTTTACCCAACTGTGTCACAAAGACCTGATTACAAAGTCTGAAACAGAGTCATTCAGACAACAACAGACATGTTTAATGTATGGCAGGGACAGACAGACAGGTTTAATGAATGGCAGGGACAGACAGACAGACAGACTGGAATAAACCCCTAATCCCACTAAACCTTTAAGTGCCGGCTGAGAAATACAAGTGTTGTGGTTCCTCTTCTCACAGAGTAGAAACCCTGAGAGGAACTTCAAAGGAGCCACATATCTTCAGGGAATGAACCACAAGCTGTAGACAGAAGTCAGCAGATACCAGAACACAGAAACACATGGTCTCTACCCCCCTCTAAGAGAAAACCCAGCAGAAACACATGGTCTCTACCCCCTCTAAGAGAAACCCAGCAGAAACACATGGTCTCTACCCCCCTCTAAGAGAAAACCCAGCAGAACCACATGGTCTCTACCCCCTCTAAGAGAAAACCCAGCAGAAACACATGGTCTCTACCCCCTCTAAGAGAAACCCAGCAGAAACACATGGTCTCTACCCCCCTCTAAGAGAAAACCCAGCAGAAACACATGGTCTCTACCCCCCTCTAAGAGAAAACCCAGCAGAAACAAATGGTCTCTACCCCCCTCTAAGAGAAAACCCAGCAGAAACACATGGTCTCTACCCCCTCTAAGAGAAAACCCAGCAGAAACACATGGTCTCTACCCCCCTCTAAGAGAAAACCCAGCAGAAACAAATGGTCTCTACCCCCCTCTAAGAGAAAACCCAGCAGAAACAAATGGTCTCTACCCCCCTCTTTGAGAAAACCCAGCAGAAACACATGGTCTCTACCCCCTCTAAGAGAAAACCCAGCAGAAACACATGGTCTCTACCCCCCTCTAAGAGAAAACCCAGCAGAAACACATGGTCTCTACCCCCCTCTAAGAGAAAACCCAGCTGAAACACAGTCTCTACCCCCTCTAAAAGAAAACCCAGCAGAAACACATGGTCTTTACCCCCTCTAAGAGAAAACCCAGCAGAAACACATGGTCTCTACCCCCCTCTAAGAGAAAACCCAACAGAAACACACGGTCTCTACCCCCTCTAAGAGAAACCCCAGCAGAAACACAGTCTCTACCCCCTCTAAAAGAAAACCCAGCAGAAACACATGGTCTCTAACCCCCTCTAAGAGAAAACCCAGCAGAAACACATGGTCTCTACCCCCTCTAAAAGAAAACCCAGCAGAAACACATGGTCTCTACCCCCCTCTAAGAGAAAACCCAGCAGAAAACAGGCAGCTATCCCACAACTATCCTAGGCCAGAGAGAGACAGAACTGTCCTGTCCTCCAGCCCACAGGAAGCTGACTAAAGTAGAAACATTCACTGGATGACAGACAACCCCACACAGTGGTCAGTTCTGAGTACTCAGACGCACAGCTTTATGGCTCATATTCACCAACATCCATCTCCATTCCTGCACTCCTTCGAATGCGACTGAACAAACACAAAACCACCTCTACTAATGATTAGTAATGACATTGGATGTGACGTTCTCTCTTTCTCAGGGAAATCAGCTCACATGTTATCTGATACGTACGTTATATCACTAGGGACACAGGGAAATACTGTATATCCATCAAGACGTTCCCACAGAAAAATTTACAAAAAAAACTGGAGAAATAAAAACCTTCCACCTCAAAGCTGTATCAGTTCTCTGAGGTGTTAAACCTCCACATCAAAGCTGTATCAGTTTTCTGGGTTGTTAAACCGCCACATCAAAGCTGTATCAGTTCTCTGGGGTGTGAAACCTCCACATCAAAGCTGTATCAGTTCTCTGGGGTGTGAAACCTCCACATCAAAGCTGTATCAGTTCTCTGGGGTGTTAAACCGCCACATCAAAGCTGTATCAGTTCTCTGGGGTGTGAAACCTCTACATCAAAGCTGTATCAGTTCTCTGGGGTGTTAAACCGCCACATCAAAGCTGTATCAGTTCTCTGGGGTGTGAAATCTCCACATCAAAGCTGTATCAGTTCTCTGAGGTGTTAAACCTCCACATCAAAGCTGTATCAGTTTTCTGGGTTGTTAAACCGCCACATCAAAGCTGTATCAGTTCTCTGGGGTGTGAAACCTCCACATCAAAGCTGTATCAGTTCTCTGGGGTGTGAAACCTCCACATCAAAGCTGTATCAGTTCTCTGGGGTGTTAAACCGCCACATCAAAGCTGTATCAGTTCTCTGGGGTGTGAAACCTCTACATCAAAGCTGTATCAGTTCTCTGGGGTGTTAAACCGCCACATCAAAGCTGTATCAGTTCTCTGGGGTGTGAAATCTCCACATCAAAGCTGTATCAGTTCTCTGGGGGTGTGAAACCTCTACATCAAAGCTGTATCAGTTCTCTGGGGTGTTAAACCGCCACATCAAAGCTGTATCAGTTATCTGGGGTGTTAAACCACCACATCAAAGCTGTATCAGTTCTCTGGGGTGTTAAACCACCACATCAAAGCTGTATCAGTTATCTGGGGTGTTAAACCGCCACATCAAAGCTGTATCAGTTCTCTGGGGTGTTAAACCACCACATCAAAGCTGTATCAGTTCTCTGGGGTGTTAAACCACCACATCAAAGCTGTATCAGTTCTCTGGGGTGTTAAACCACCACATCAAAGCTGTATCAGTTATCTGGGGTGTTAAACCGCCACATCAAAGCTGTATCAGTTCTCTGGGGTGTTAAACCACCACATCAAAGCTGTATCAGTTCTCTGGGGTGTGAAACCTCCACATCAAAGCTGTATCAGTTCTCTGGGGTGTTAAACCACCACATCAAAGCTGTATCAGTTATCTGGGGTGTTAAACCGCCACATCAAAGCTGTATCAGTTCTCTGGGGTGTTAAACCACCACATCAAAGCTGTATCAGTTCTCTGGGGTGTGAAACCTCCACATCAAAGCTGTATCAGTTCTCTGGGGTGTTAAACCTCCACATCAAAGCTGTATCAGTTCTCTGGGGGTGTGAAACCTCCACATCAAAGCTGTATCAGTTCTCTGGGGTGTTAAACCTCCACATCAAAGCTGTATCAGTTCTCTGGGGTGTTAAACCGCCACATCAAAGCTGTATCAGTTCTCTGGGGTGTTAAACCTCCACATCAAAGCTGTATCAGTTCTCTGGGGTGTTAAACCTCCACATCAAAGCTGTATCAGTTCTCTGGGGTGTTAAACCGCCACATCAAAGCTGTATCAGTTCTCTGGGGTGTTAAACCGCCACATCAAAGCTGTATCAGTTCTCTGGGGTGTGAAACCTCCACATCAAAGCTGTATCAGTTCTCCGGGGTGTTAAACCGCCACATCAAAGCTGTATCAGTTCTCTGGGGTGTTAAACCGCCACATCAAAGCTGTATCAGTTCTCTGGGGGTGTTAAACCGCCACATCAAAGCTGTATCAGTTCTCTGGGGTGTTAAACCGCCACATCAAAGCTGTATCAGTTCTCTGGGGTGTGAAACCTCCACATCAAAGCTGTATCAGTTATCTGGGGGGTGAAACCTCCACATCAAAGCTGTATCAGTTCTCTGGGGTGTTAAACCACCACATCAAAGCTGTATCAGTTCTCTGGGGTGTTAAACCGCCACATCAAAGCTGTATCAGTTCTCTGGGGTGTTAAACCGCCACATCAAAGCTGTATCAGTTCTCCGGGGTGTTAAACCTCCACATCAAAGCTGTATCAGTTCTCTGGGGTGTTAAACCGCCACATCAAAGCTGTATCAGTTCTCTGGGGTGTTAAACCTCCACATCAAAGCTGTATCAGTTCTCTGGGGTGTGAAACCTCCACATCAAAGCTGTATCAGTTCTCTGGGGTGTGAAACCTCCACATCAAAGCTGTATCAGTTATCTGTGGTGTGAAACCTCCACATCAAAGCTGTATCAGTTCTCCGGGGTGTTAAACCGCCACATCAAAGCTGTATCAGTTCTCTGGGGTGTGAAACCTCCACATCAAAGCTGTATCAGTTCTCTGAGGTGTGAAACCGCCACATCAAAGCTGTATCAGTTCTCTGGGGTGTTAAACCGCCACATCAAAGCTGTATCAGTTCTCTGGGGTGTGAAACCTCCACATCAAAGCTGTATCAGTTCTCTGGGGTGTGAAACCTCCACATCAAAGCTGTATCAGTTCTCTGGGGTGTTAAACCGCCACATCAAAGCTGTATCAGTTCTCTGGGGTGTGAAACCTCTACATCAAAGCTGTATCAGTTCTCTGGGGTGTTAAACCGCCACATCAAAGCTGTATCAGTTCTCTGGGGTGTGAAATCTCCACATCAAAGCTGTATCAGTTCTCTGAGGTGTTAAACCTCCACATCAAAGCTGTATCAGTTTTCTGGGTTGTTAAACCGCCACATCAAAGCTGTATCAGTTCTCTGGGGTGTGAAACCTCCACATCAAAGCTGTATCAGTTCTCTGGGGTGTGAAACCTCCACATCAAAGCTGTATCAGTTCTCTGGGGTGTTAAACCGCCACATCAAAGCTGTATCAGTTCTCTGGGGTGTGAAACCTCTACATCAAAGCTGTATCAGTTCTCTGGGGTGTTAAACCGCCACATCAAAGCTGTATCAGTTCTCTGGGGTGTGAAATCTCCACATCAAAGCTGTATCAGTTCTCTGGGGTGTGAAACCTCTACATCAAAGCTGTATCAGTTCTCTGGGGTGTTAAACCGCCACATCAAAGCTGTATCAGTTATCTGGGGTGTTAAACCACCACATCAAAGCTGTATCAGTTCTCTGGGGTGTTAAACCACCACATCAAAGCTGTATCAGTTATCTGGGGTGTTAAACCGCCACATCAAAGCTGTATCAGTTCTCTGGGGTGTTAAACCACCACATCAAAGCTGTATCAGTTCTCTGGGGTGTTAAACCACCACATCAAAGCTGTATCAGTTCTCTGGGGTGTTAAATCACCACATCAAAGCTGTATCAGTTCTCTGGGGGTGTTAAACCGCCACATCAAAGCTGTATCAGTTCTCTGGGGTGTTAAACCGCCACATCAAAAGCTGTATCAGTTCTCTGGGGTGTGAAACCTCCACATCAAAGCTGTATCAGTTCTCTGGGGTGTTAAACCACCACATCAAAGCTGTATCAGTTATCTGGGGTGTTAAACCGCCACATCAAAGCTGTATCAGTTCTCTGGGGTGTTAAACCACCACATCAAAGCTGTATCAGTTCTCTGGGGTGTGAAACCTCCACATCAAAGCTGTATCAGTTCTCTGGGGTGTTAAACCTCCACATCAAAGCTGTATCAGTTCTCTGGGGTGTGAAACCTCCACATCAAAGCTGTATCAGTTCTCTGGGGTGTTAAACCTCCACATCAAAGCTGTATCAGTTCTCTGGGGTGTTAAACCGCCACATCAAAGCTGTATCAGTTCTCTGGGGTGTTAAACCTCCACATCAAAGCTGTATCAGTTCTCTGGGGTGTTAAACCTCCACATCAAAGCTGTATCAGTTCTCTGGGGTGTTAAACCGCCACATCAAAGCTGTATCAGTTCTCTGGGGTGTTAAACCGCCACATCAAAGCTGTATCAGTTCTCTGGGGGTGTGAAACCTCCACATCAAAGCTGTATCAGTTCTCCGGGGTGTTAAACCGCCACATCAAAGCTGTATCAGTTCTCTGGGGTGTTAAACCGCCACATCAAAGCTGTATCAGTTCTCTGGGGGTGTTAAACCGCCACATCAAAGCTGTATCAGTTCTCTGGGGTGTTAAACCGCCACATCAAAGCTGTATCAGTTCTCTGGGGTGTGAAACCTCCACATCAAAGCTGTATCAGTTATCTGGGGGTGAAACCTCCACATCAAAGCTGTATCAGTTCTCTGGGGTGTTAAACCACCACATCAAAGCTGTATCAGTTCTCTGGGGTGTTAAACCGCCACATCAAAGCTGTATCAGTTCTCTGGGGTGTTAAACCGCCACATCAAAGCTGTATCAGTTCTCCGGGGTGTTAAACCTCCACATCAAAGCTGTATCAGTTCTCTGGGGTGTTAAACCGCCACATCAAAGCTGTATCAGTTCTCTGGGGTGTTAAACCTCCACATCAAAGCTGTATCAGTTCTCTGGGGTGTGAAACCTCCACATCAAAGCTGTATCAGTTCTCTGGGGTGTGAAACCTCCACATCAAAGCTGTATCAGTTATCTGTGGTGTGAAACCTCCACATCAAAGCTGTATCAGTTCTCCGGGGTGTTAAACCGCCACATCAAAGCTGTATCAGTTCTCTGGGGTGTGAAACCTCCACATCAAAGCTGTATCAGTTCTCTGGGGTGTTAAACCGCCACATCAAAGCTGTATCAGTTCTCTGGGGTGTTAAACCGCCACATCAAAGCTGTATCAGTTCTCTGGGGTGTTAAACCGCCACATCAAAGCTGTATCAGTTCTCTGGGGTGTTAAACCGCCACATCAAAGCTGTATCAGTTCTCTGGGGTGTGAAACCTCCACATCAAAGCTGTATCAGTTCTCTGGGGTGTTAAACCGCCACATCAAAGCTGTATCAGTTATCTGGGGTGTTAAACCGCCACATCAAAGCTGTATCAGTTCTCTGGGGTGTTAAACCGCCACATCAAAGCTGTATCAGTTCTCTGGGGTGTTAAACCGCCACATCAAAGCTGTATCAGTTCTCTGGGGTGTTAAACCGCCACATCAAAGCTGTATCAGTTCTCTGGGGTGTTAAACCGCCACATCAAAGCTGTATCAGTTCTCTGGGGTGTTAAACCGCCACATCAAAGCTGTATCAGTTCTCTGGGGTGTTAAACCACCACATCAAAGCTGTATCAGTTCTCTGAGCTTTTGTTCAAAGCTGTATCAGTTCTTTGGGGTTTTGTTCAAAGCTGTATCAGTTCTATGGGGTGTTAAACCGCCACATCAAAGCTGTATCAGTTCTCTGGGGTGTGAAATCTCCACATCAAAGCTGTATCAGTTCTCTGAGGTGTTAAACCTCCACATCAAAGCTGTATCAGTTTTCTGGGTTGTTAAACCGCCACATCAAAGCTGTATCAGTTCTCTGGGGTGTGAAACCTCCACATCAAAGCTGTATCAGTTCTCTGGGGTGTGAAACCTCCACATCAAAGCTGTATCAGTTCTCTGGGGTGTTAAACCGCCACATCAAAGCTGTATCAGTTCTCTGGGGTGTGAAACCTCTACATCAAAGCTGTATCAGTTCTCTGGGGTGTTAAACCGCCACATCAAAGCTGTATCAGTTCTCTGGGGTGTGAAATCTCCACATCAAAGCTGTATCAGTTCTCTGGGGTGTTAAACCGCCACATCAAAGCTGTATCAGTTCTCTGGGGTGTTAAACCGCCACATCAAAGCTGTATCAGTTCTCTGGGGTGTTAAACCACCACATCAAAGCTGTATCAGTTCTCTGGGGTGTTAAACCACCACATCAAAGCTGTATCAGTTATCTGGGGTGTTAAACCGCCACATCAAAGCTGTATCAGTTCTTTGGGGTGTTAAACCACCACATCAAAGCTGTATCAGTTCTCTGGGGTGTTAAACCGCCACATCAAAGCTGTATCAGTTCTCTGGGGTGTTAAACCACCACATCAAAGCTGTATCAGTTCTCTGGGGTGTTAAACCGCCACATCAAAGCTGTATCAGTTATCTGGGGTGTTAAACCGCCACATCAAAGCTGTATCAGTTCTCTGGGGTGTTAAACCACCACATCAAAGCTGTATCAGTTCTCTGGGGTGTGAAACCTCCACATCAAAGCTGTATCAGTTCTCTGGGGTGTTAAACCTCCACATCAAAGCTGTATCAGTTCTCTGGGGTGTGAAACCTCCACATCAAAGCTGTATCAGTTCTCTGGGGTGTTAAACCTCCACATCAAAGCTGTATCAGTTCTCTGGGGTGTTAAACCGCCACATCAAAGCTGTATCAGTTCTCTGGGGTGTTAAACCTCCACATCAAAGCTGTATCAGTTCTCTGGGGTGTTAAACCTCCACATCAAAGCTGTATCAGTTCTCTGGGGTGTTAAACCGCCACATCAAAGCTGTATCAGTTCTCTGGGGTGTTAAACCGCCACATCAAAGCTGTATCAGTTCTCTGGGGTGTGAAACCTCCACATCAAAGCTGTATCAGTTCTCCGGGGTGTTAAACCGCCACATCAAAGCTGTATCAGTTCTCTGGGGTGTTAAACCGCCACATCAAAGCTGTATCAGTTCTCTGGGGGTGTTAAACCGCCACATCAAAGCTGTATCAGTTCTCTGGGGTGTTAAACCGCCACATCAAAGCTGTATCAGTTCTCTGGGGTGTGAAACCTCCTCATCAAAGCTGTATCAGTTCTCTGGGGTGTTAAACCACCACATCAAAGCTGTATCAGTTCTCTGGGGTGTTAAACCGCCACATCAAAGCTGTATCAGTTCTCTGGGGTGTTAAACCGCCACATCAAAGCTGTATCAGTTCTCCGGGGTGTTAAACCTCCACATCAAAGCTGTATCAGTTCTCTGGGGTGTTAAACCGCCACATCAAAGCTGTATCAGTTCTCTGGGGTGTTAAACCGCCACATCAAAGCTGTATCAGTTCTCTGGGGTGTTAAACCGCCACATCAAAGCTGTATCAGTTCTCTGGGGTGTTAAACCGCCACATCAAAGCTGTATCAGTTCTCTGGGGTGTTAAACCCACATCAAAGCTGTATCAGTTCTCTGGGGTGTTAAACCGCCACATCAAAGCTGTATCAGTTCTCTGGGGTGTTAAACCACCACATCAAAGCTGTATCAGTTCTCTGAGCTTTTGTTCAAAGCTGTATCAGTTCTTTGGGGTTTTGTTCAAAGCTGTATCAGTTCTATGGGGTGTTAAACCGCCACATCAAAGCTGTATCAGTTCTCTGGGGTGTGAAATCTCCACATCAAAGCTGTATCAGTTTTCTGGGTTGTTAAACCGCCACATCAAAGCTGTATCAGTTCTCTGGGGTGTGAAACCTCCACATCAAAGCTGTATCAGTTCTCTGGGGTGTGAAACCTCCACATCAAAGCTGTATCAGTTCTCTGGGGTGTTAAACCGCCACATCAAAGCTGTATCAGTTCTCTGGGGTGTGAAACCTCTACATCAAAGCTGTATCAGTTCTCTGGGGTGTTAAACCGCCACATCAAAGCTGTATCAGTTCTCTGGGGTGTTAAACCGCCACATCAAAGCTGTATCAGTTCTCTGGGGTGTGAAACCTCCACATCAAAGCTGTATCAGTTCTCTGGGGTGTTAAACCGCCACATCAAAGCTGTATCAGTTCTCTGGGGTGTTAAACCGCCACATCAAAGCTGTATCAGTTCTCTGGGGTGTTAAACCTCCACATCAAAGCTGTATCAGTTCTCTGGGGTGTTAAACCTCCACATCAAAGCTGTATCAGTTCTCTGGGGTGTTAAACCGCCACATCAAAGCTGTATCAGTTCTCTGGGGTGTTAAACCGCCACATCAAAGCTGTATCAGTTCTCTGGGGTGTGAAACCTCCACATCAAAGCTGTATCAGTTCTCCGGGGTGTTAAACCGCCACATCAAAGCTGTATCAGTTCTCTGGGGTGTTAAACCGCCACATCAAAGCTGTATCAGTTCTCTGGGGGTGTTAAACCGCCACATCAAAGCTGTATCAGTTCTCTGGGGTGTTAAACCGCCACATCAAAGCTGTATCAGTTCTCTGGGGTGTGAAACCTCCTCATCAAAGCTGTATCAGTTCTCTGGGGTGTTAAACCACCACATCAAAGCTGTATCAGTTCTCTGGGGTGTTAAACCGCCACATCAAAGCTGTATCAGTTCTCTGGGGTGTTAAACCGCCACATCAAAGCTGTATCAGTTCTCCGGGGTGTTAAACCTCCACATCAAAGCTGTATCAGTTCTCTGGGGTGTTAAACCGCCACATCAAAGCTGTATCAGTTCTCTGGGGTGTTAAACCTCCACATCAAAGCTGTATCAGTTCTCTGGGGTGTGAAACCTCCACATCAAAGCTGTATCAGTTCTCCGGGGTGTTAAACCTCCACATCAAAGCTGTATCAGTTCTCTGTGGTGTGAAACCTCCACATCAAAGCTGTATCAGTTCTCTGTGGTGTGAAACCTCCACATCAAAGCTGTATCAGTTCTCCGGGGTGTTAAACCGCCACATCAAAGCTGTATCAGTTCTCTGGGGTGTGAAACCTCCACATCAAAGCTGTATCAGTTCTCCGGGGTGTTAAACCGCCACATCAAAGCTGTATCAGTTCTCTGGGGTGTTACACCGCCACATCAAAGCTGTATCAGTTCTCTGGGGTGTTAAACCGCCACATCAAAGCTGTATCAGTTCTCTGGGGTGTTAAACCGCCACATCAAAGCTGTATCAGTTCTCTGGGGTGTGAAACCTCCACATCAAAGCTGTATCAGTTCTCTGGGGTGTTAAACCGCCACATCAAAGCTGTATCAGTTCTCTGGGGTGTTAAACCGCCACATCAAAGCTGTATCAGTTCTCTGGGGTGTTAAACCGCCACATCAAAGCTGTATCAGTTCTCTGGGGTGTTAAACCGCCACATCAAAGCTGTATCAGTTCTCTGGGGTGTTAAACCACCACATCAAAGCTGTATCAGTTCTCTGAGCTTTTGTTCAAAGCTGTATCAGTTCTATGGGGTTTTG
The DNA here is from genome assembly GCF_020615455.1 of Coregonus clupeaformis. Taxonomy (NCBI): domain Eukaryota; kingdom Metazoa; phylum Chordata; class Actinopteri; order Salmoniformes; family Salmonidae; genus Coregonus; species Coregonus clupeaformis. The sequence continues at coordinate 14,596,125 of NC_059208.1, forward strand.
TTCAAAGCTGTATCAGTTCTCTGGGGTTTTGTTCAAAGCTGTATCAGTTCTCTGGGGTTTTGTTCAAAGCTGTATCAGTTCTCTGGGGTTTTGTTCAAAGCTGTATCAGTTCTCTGGGGTTTTGTTCAAAGCTGTATCAGTTCTCTGGGGTTTTGTTCGAAGCTGTATCAGTTCTCTGGGGTTTTGTTCAAAGCTGTATCAGTTCTCTGGGGTTTTGTTCAAAGCTGTATCAGTTCTCTGGGGTTTTGTTCAAAGCTGTATCAGTTCTCTGGGGTTTTGTTCCGACTTCTCTTCACATTATGACAAACGTTCTGAACACCAGAAGCGTATTCAAGATTACTTCAAATATTGTCTGTTGGATCTGAGACACAAACCCCTCTGATTCAAACCATAAATTCAGAAAAGAACTTTTAATAAAAACGAATGTTTGATTTACTCCACTAAGAGCAGTCCCATTTTTAAAACAATTTTGTGGTGCATTAATCGTGAGTGTCACAGAGATGTGATTTATCTCTGCTGGGGAATCAGAGCCAGGTGTTTCATTTACTGACTGACAAACCCTCTGTTTACTCTGGCTGGACCCTCCTCTACTCTCCCCTCGTCCCTCTACTCTCCCCTCGTCCCTCTACTCTCCCCTCCTCCCTCTACCCTCCCCTCCTGTTTCCTCCATCCATACAGAGAGAGGGATATGTGGCCTGTTTCCTCCATCCATACAGAGAGAGGGATATGGGACCTGTTTCCTCCATCCGTACAGAGAGAGGGATATGGGACCTGTTTCCTCCATCCATACAGAGAGAGGGATATGTGGCCTGTTTCCTCCATCCATACAGAGAGTGGGATATGGGGCCTGTTTCCTCCATCCATACAGAGAGTGGGATATGGGGCCTGTTTCCTCCATCCATACAGAGAGAGGGATATGTGGCCTGTTTCCTCCATCCATACAGAGAGAGGGATATGGGGCCTGTTTCCTCCATCCATACAGAGAGAGGGATATGGGGCCTGTTTCCTCCATCCATACAGAGAGTGGGATATGGGGCCTGTTTCCTCCATCCATACAGAGAGAGGGATATGGGGCCTGTTTCCTCCATCCATACAGAGAGAGGGATATGTGGCCTGTTTCCTCCATACATACAGAGAGAGGGATATGGGGCCTGTTTCCTCCATACATACAGAGAGCTTGTTTCTCTCTCCTCAGGAATGTCCTACTGAGTTACGTTTCTAAACAATGACTGAGATGCTATTTACCTTAGCTACTGACCATTACAGTGTATCACATGACATACCCAATCAGAGCTGTTTAAGTGAAATGCTCAAGAGAGTCATTGTTTTTGTGGGAAGAAGCAAAGCACTCTTGAAACAAGTGTTTGTTTGTTTGTGTGTCTGTGTGTTTGTTTATAACTCTGTTTAAGGGAGAGCTGACAGTGTTGATCACTAAGCACATTGATCTGAAATATGGGATCAAACGGGAATTAAAGAGATTTATGAAGATGTTTTCTAGCTGGCAAAACAGCATTCTGTTTTAATAAGGCAACTTTCCAGAAGATTACTACATACATGTAAAAAGGGAGTTGTTGACTCTACTCTATGTTTAAACTGGAGTACTAGAGGACCAGTCCATGGTCTATCTGGTTAACCCTCTGTAACACAGCGTTCTGACAGGGTGTGTCACACCGTGTGTGGCCTGACCAGCCTCTCTCCTCTGAGATCCAAATGTAGCAGCGGAGCTAAACCTCAGTTCTTCACACACACACACACACACACCTCAGTTCTTCTCATTAATGTAAACACACACACACACCTCAGTTCTTCTCATTAATGTAAACACACACACACACCTCAGTTCTTCTCATTAATGTAAACACACACACACACAAACCTCAGTTCTTCTCAGTCATGTAAACACACACACACACACACACACAGACAGACAGACAGACAGACAGACAGACAGACAGACAGACAGACAGACAGACAGACACACACAGAGATAGACAGACAGACATACATACAGACAGGCAGACAGACACACAAACCTCAGTTCTTCTCAGTCATGTAAACAGAGGGGAACTGGGGAACTTGGTACAGGAATAGAGTGAGTAATGAGGCAAGTGAGCTGAAACATGAGTTTCTCTGTTTTATGAGGAGGAGTAGAAAGAAGACGAGAAAGAAAGAAAGAAAGAAAGAAAGAAAGAAAGAAAGAAAGAAAGAAAGAAAGAAAGAAAGAAAGAAAGAAAGAAAGAAAGAAAGAAAGAAAGAAAGAAAGAAAGAAAGAAAGAAAGAAAGAATAGAGAACAGTACAAGAGAAAGACCAATACATTCCAGAAGTCTTGTACTGGAATACTGACTTGACACTGAGACAAGCTTGTAGAAAACTCCTCCTGCGGCCTACAGACAAAGAGGGCTGTGGGGTGCTGTGGGTCCCAGAGAGCAGCAGAGGTAAATATCTAGAGGTGTTACTGATGGTCTGACTGGACTGGGCCTTAGAACAGGGCTGGTGTGGTGGAGGGATATATCAACACCATTCTCCCACACCTACTCTCCTCAACTACCTCAAACACTAGAGGATAAACATACGCTCATAAAGCTACGCTCATAAACTATTGACTGATTAAATAATGATGTTACAGTAGCCATGTTTAGAAGAACTTACATAGATCTTTAATAACAATATCAATTACTGGATTTCAAAAAGAGATCTGTATGACAGTCCTGTCCTCTCTGGGGTCGTTAGACCAGGTGAGAGTGGTTAACAGCTGAAAGGAACAATTCCAGTGCTGGTCTCCTAGTCTCTCCCCATATCCAGCCTGCTACTGGGTAAATACACTGCATATTACAGCTTCAATACTGCGGAATGCCAGGATATTAGCACGCAGACAGGGGAAGGTTTGGTTTGAAGAGTGTTTTTATCTGGAGTGGGAGATCCCCGTCCAAACCAACACCATCCACAATGAGGGATAGCTGGGCTGGAAGCTGGGTTAGGCCCGGTGGCCACAACTATCTGGGCCCAGTTTAACAACACTCAACTCAAAGTTCTCTCTCTCTCTCTCTCTCTCTCTCTCTCTCTCTCTCTCTCTCTCTCTCTCTCTCTCTCTCTCTCTCTCTCTCTCTCTCTCTCTCTCTCTCTCCCTCTCTCTCTCTCCCCTCTCTCTCTCTCTCTCTCTCTCTCTCTCTCTCTCTCTCTCTCTCTCTCTCTCTCTCTCTCTCTCTCTCTCTCTCTCTCTCTCTCTCTCTCTCTCCCCCTTCTCTCTCTCTCTCTCTCTCTCTCTCTCTCTCTCTCTCTCTCTCTCTCTCTCTCTCTCTCGTGTTTACTTCTCTCACCATTTAACCCTAACCCATGACACAGCAACAGTTACAGAAACATCAACAACGCGTGGGTTGCCAGGGAGACACAAAATAAAAACATGTTGATGCTTCCTGGGTGACTGGATGCTACCAGGATTCATTCAAAATAATGATTATGTAACTGTGTGTGTGTATCACCTGGGACACAGTGGGGTACACACATACACACACACACACACACGCAAGGGTGCACACATTCTGGAACTCTTAAGAGTCATCTGGTAACTTCAAAGTGTTTCAGAACCAGACGAAGTTACTAACTTTTTAGTGTCTTTAAAAGTCACCCAGTCAGTCAGTCACCCAGCCAGCCACCCAGCCAGTCAGTCAGTGAGCTCAAAGGGCTGTGCGTTTCATTTCTCAGGCCAGACCAACAAGTGGGGCCCATTAACTCTCTCTCTCTCTCCAGCCCCCCCCCCCCACCACCCACCAGAAAGACACCTTGGCTGAAGGCAGGCTGGACATGCCCATGTAGGGACAGGAAAATGATTTCAGCTGTGTAAATTGACAGCGGCCTTGTAGTGGGGGACGGGGCGGGAGGAGGGAGAGGGAGAGAGGCAGAGAGGTGAGGGAAAGGGAAAGGGAGGGCTGAGTGTGGTGTCATAACTCCTGCTCTGAGAGAGAGCCACCAGGGACCCACTCCGTTAGGAACTGATATTCCACCGTTATATGATCAAATGAAAGAAAGTGTTAAGTGTTTCCAACTGAATCATTGAACTCCTCTCAGCTTTAGATTCCTACAGGTTTATTTTCCCTCTGAGTTGATCTATTCTCTATGAACCAGAAATGTGTTTCTAGGACTGGTCCGGTTGAAGGGGAAGATCAAAAGGAGAGTTAGAAACAGAGAAACACATCACATTAGCAGAATGAAACCTAGATCCACTCAGTCAGGATGTTTATAAGTGTTCACTATTTGAGGTTTAGGTTGGAAGTTGAAATCTTAGAAGGCCTCCCAAATGGAGCCCTATGGACCCTGGTCAAAAGCAGTGCCATTTGGAACGTAGTCTCCAGTTCTGAGGGTGGTATAACCCCGTCCCCCAGCTTCCTGTACAGTGGAGTCATCCTGAAGCTATTATTTCATCTGGACACTTTAGACACTGCTTAAATCAGTCATTCCATTATGAGTTAGGAAGTGATTAGAGGAGGAGTAAACAGAGCGCTGTAAATGGCTACCAGCGATTATCTCAGACATGCCCAACATCGGCCTCAGGATGGATTCAATACAGGATGTAATATAACATTATTATTATTACAGATTCTTACAACATGAAATACATGCTAGTTACTGTATATTAGTATAACAGATTCTCTAAGAACTCTCTGTACCACTAGCTGAATATACAGTTACAGCCATAGACATAGGATATGTAGAATGGGCCTCCATATTCAAGTCAATATAATTGGTGGCAGTCAAATTGCCCAGGGTTAGAGGTTCCAATAACTTTTTACATATTCTATTTATATGGTTACGACTACCTGAATCACAGTGCTGAATGTAAAGTAACTTGGTTCTCTTGTTAGGAAGGGAAGCACTGAGGATAATGGCTGGGTTGGAGACAGAGGGAGTGATTCTGGGCTTCTGTGTGCTAGGCACCTGGCTGGGTCCTGGGTGGGTCCTGGCTGGGTCCTGGGTGGGTCCTGGCTGGGTCCTGGGTGGGTCCTGGCTGGGTCCTGGGTGGGCACTGGCTGGGTCCTGGGTGGGTCCTGGCTGGGTCCTGGGTGGGCACTGGCTGGGTCCTGGGTGGGCACTGGCTGGGTCCTGGGTGGGTACTGGCTGGGTCCTGGGTGGGTACTGGCTGGGTCCTGGGTGGGCACTGGCTGGGTCCTGGCTGGGTCCTGGGTGGAGCTGGCTGGAGCCAGCCTCTGTTTCCAGGGAGATGTGGGCCCCATCACCACAGACCACCATGGAACATTATCTACCCTGCTGCCATACAGGACCATTACTTCATATAGAGAACATGACTGGCCACTGTGGGCTGAGATTGACTTCATATAGATAACATTACTGGCCACTGTGGGCTGAGATTGACTTCATATAGAGAACATGACTGGCCACTGTGGGCTGAGATTGACTTCATATAGAGAACAGTACATACCCCCACTCCTGTTAGACCAGCACAGACCCCCACTCGCCTTAGACCAGCACAGACCCCCACTCCCGTAGACCAGCACAGAGCCCCACTCCCCGTAGACCAGCACAGAGCCCCACTCCCCTTAGACCAGGGGGGTCAAACTCATTCCATGGAGGGCCTAGTGTCTGCTGGTTTTTCTTTTTTCTTTTCAATTAAGACCTAGACAACCAGGTGAGGGGAGTTCCTTACTAATACCTAGACAACCAGGTGAGGGGAGTTCCTTACTAAGACCTAGACAACCAGGTGAGGGGAGTTCCTTACTAAGACCTAGACAACCAGGTGAGGGGAGTTCCTTACTAAGACCTAGACAACCAGGTGAGGGGAGTTCCTTACTAAGACCTAGACAACCAGGTGAGGGGAGTTCCTTACTAAGACCTAGACAACCAGGTGAGGGGAGTGCCTTACTAATTAGTGACCTTAATTCATCAATCAAGTACAAGGGAGTAGTGAAAACCCGCAGACACTCGGCCCTCCATAGAATGAGTTTGACAAGTGGTTTAGACAAACCTTGATTCCCCTCCTGTTCCCAGCAATCTCCTTCACTCTGAGTGTATCTGAGGCTAATACTAACTGAAGGCAACAATAGAGGTCTGGAGTGGTCAGAGTCTATATGAGGCTGATACTAACTGAAGGCAACAATAGAGGTCTGGAGTGGTCAGAGTCTATATGAGGCTGATACTAACTGAAGGCAACAATAGAGGTCTGGAGTGGTCAGAGTCTATATGAGGCTGATACTAACTGAAGGCAACAATAGAGGTCTGGAGTGGTCAGAGTCTATATGAGGCTGATACTAACTGAAGGCAACAATAGAGGTCTGGAGTGGTCAGAGTCTATATGAGGCTGATACTAACTGAAGGCAACAATAGAGGTCTGGAGTGGTCAGAGTCTATATGAGGCTGATACTAACTGAAGGCAACAATAGAGGTCTGGAGTGGTCAGAGTCTATATGAGGCTGATTCTAACTGAAGGCAACAATAGAGGTCTGGAGTGGTCAGAGTCTATATGAGGCTGATTCTAACTGAAGGCAACAATAGAGGTCTGGAGTGGTCAGAGTCTATATGAGGCTGATTCTAACTGAAGGCAACAATAGCTCTCTTCAGCTCTCTCCTCTTCCTCTCTCCTCTGTCAGCTCAGCTCTCTCCTCTTCCTCTCTCCTCTGTCAGCTCAGCTCTCACTAGCAGCTGTACAAAGCTTCACATTACCCTACAATTCTCTTTTATCTCCTTCATTACATGTGTGTGCCAGGCAGCCCCCCCCCCAGCTCTCCCTCTCTCTCTCCATTCCTCTCCTCCCTCCATCCCTCCCTCCCTCTGCCAATGGCCCATTGATGCGGTTTCCACACAGCCATGACACAAGCCAGATCACCACAGAACTGTTTTGTCAGAAAATGTGTTTTGTGCAGAATATTTCCCTCAGCTTCCCCTTCATTCACAGCTTTCCCCCACATGGCAGTGCAGTGGGTTAGGGATATGTCCCAAATGGCACCCTATTCCCTGTTCACTGTGAACCCTATGGGGCTCTGGTCAAAAGTAGTGCACTTTGTAGGGAATAGGGTGCCATTTGGGACTCATCTGAGTACTTGGGCTGATCTGGGGCCTGTTGTATTAACAGTCTAGTGTTACAGAGGGACCTACAATGTGTCACTCAGAAGAACGTTCCGTCATCGTTGCCACGGAAACCTGACAGACCACACTGTGGCGCTCTCACCGCGCCCCGATTCCCGGGGAACAGCCCCTCCCTCCCCCGACCCTCTCCCGTCTGACTCTGACCCCTCCTCAGCAGAAGAAAGAGGTGCTCCCTGGTCTCGTCTCACGGTGGCTTTACGGAGCGTGACTTGACGTATGAGACAGACTCATTTTGAGTGACAGCTGGCTGTGTGTGGTGTATATTGGATATGTCAGATGAGGAGAACAGAGAGGAGGAGAATAGAATCACTGGTAGATGTCTTTGTGCAGCACGGTTCTGGTCAGAGATGGAGAGGAGGAGAGTAAAAGCTGAAGAGGAGTGGAGAGAGGGAGGAGATGAGAGAGGGAGGAGAGGAGAGAGGGAGGAGAGGAGAGAGGGAGGAGGACTGTACATTTACATTACATTTACGTCATTTAGCAGACGCTCTTATCCAGAGCGACTTACAGTTAGTGAGTGCATACATTAGTAAAATAGACTCACTGGTAGATGTCTTTGCGCAGCACGGTTCTGGTCAGAGGGTTATCTGCCTGAGGGGCCATGCTGACAGATCCTATCTTCAGCACCAGAGTGTCCTCTCTCTCTCTCCTCAGGTGGGGCTCTGAGAGACACAACACATGATAGGTATCAGACAGAGACAGACAGAGACAGACAGACAGACAGACAGACAGAGACACAGACAGACAGACAGACAGACCATATGCATTAGACCAGCGTTTCCTAAACTCGGTCCTGGGCCCCTCTGGGTGCACATTTTGGTTTTTGCCCTAGCATTACACACCTGATTCAAATAATCAAAGCTTCATGATTAGTTGATCATTCCAATCAGCTGTGTAGTGCTAGTGAAAAAACCAAAACGTGTACCCAGGGGGGCCCAGGAACGAGGGGTCCCCAGGACAGAGTTTAGGAAACCCTGCTAGACAGAACAGAGACCACAGAGAGACTGGGACAACAATACTTATCCATTGGAACAAATCAAATCTCAATCAAACAGATTTGCAGGTGTTATGACAGGTGCAGTGTTTATGTTACTAGCTCCAACAGTAGAATGTCTCACAAATACAAGACAAATACACACATAATCAAAATAATCTACCCAGGAAATCAAGAGATAACAACCCAGGTAGATTTATTAGAGAGACAATATAAATACATTACAGTATATACAGTGCATTCAGAAAGTATTCAGACCCCTTGACTTTTTCAACATTTTGTCACTTTACAGCCTTGTTCTAAAATTGATTAAATTGTTTTTCCCCCCTCATCAATCTACACACAATACCCCTTAATGACAAAGCAAAAATAAAGAACAGAAATATCACATTTACATAAGTATTCAGACCCTTTACTCAGTACTTTGTTGAAGCACCTTTGGCAGCGATTACAGCCTCGAGCCTTCTTGATTAATGTCCTTGAGTGGCTCGTACTTGAACCCGATCAAACATTTCTGGAGATACCTGAAAATAGCTGTGCAGCGACGCTCCCCAACCACCCTGACAGAGCTTGAGAGGATCTGCAGAGAAGAATGGGAGTAACTCCCCAAATACAGGTGTGCCAAGCTTGTAGCGTCATAATGTATTTGGGGTGTTTCTCCCATTCTTAGACAGAAGCCACTCCTGCGTTGCCTTGGCTGTGTGCTTAGGGTCATTGTCCGGTTGGAAGGTGAACCTTCGCCCCCAGTCTGAGGTCCTGAGTGCTCTGGAGCAGGTTTTCATCAAGGATCTCTCTGTACTTTGCTCCGTTCATCTTTCCCTCGATCCTGACTAGTCTCCCAGTCCCTGCCGCTGAAAAACATCCCCACAGCATGATGCTGCCACCTCCATGATTCACTGTAGGGATGGTGCCATTTTTCGTCCAGACGTGACGCTTGGCATTCAGGCCAAAGAGTTCAATCTTGGTTTCATCAGACCAGAAAATCTTGTTTCTCATGGTCTGAGAGTCTTTAGGTGCCCTTTGGCAAACTCCAAGCGGGCTGTCATGTGCCTTTTACTGAGGAGTGGCTTCTGTCTGGCCACTCTACCATAAAGGCCTGATTGGTTGAGTGCTGCAGAGATGGTTGTCCTTCTGGAAGGTTCTCCCATCTCCACAGAGGAACTCTGGAGCTCTGTCAGTGACCATCGGGCTCTTGGTCACCTTTCTGACCAAGGCCCTTATCCCCCCAAGGCCCTTATCCCCCGGGCGGCCAGCTATAGGAAGATTCTTGGTGGTTCCAAACTTCTTCCATTTTAGAATGATGGAGGTCACTGTGTTGTTGTCATTATGGGGTATTGTGTGTAGATTGATGAGTGAAAAAAAATAAGGCTGTAACATAACAAAATATGGAAAAAGTCAAGGGGTCTGAATACTTTCCGAATGCACAGTATATAGAGAATACATCTATATAGAGAATACAGCTATATAGAGAATACAGCTATATAGAGAATACATCTATATAGAGAATACATCTATATAGAGAATACAGCTATATAGAGAATACAGCTATATAGAGAATAGAGCTATATAGAGAACACAGCTATATAGATAATACAGCTATATAGAGAATACAGCTATATAGAGAATACAGCTATATAGATAATACAGCTATATAGAGAATACAGCTATATAGAGAATACAGCTATATAGAGAATACAGCTATATAGAGAACACAGCTATATAGAGAATACATCTATATAGAGAATACAGCTATATAGAGAATACAGCTATATAGATAATACAGCTATATAGAGAATACAGCTATATAGAGAATACAGCTATATAGAGAACACAGCTATATAGATAATACAGCTATATAGATAATACAGCTATATAGAGAATACAGCTATATAGAGAATACAGCTATATAGAGAACACAGCTATATAGAGAACACAGCTATATGGAGAATACAGCTATGTGGAGAACACAGCTATATAGATAATACAGCTATATAGAGAATACAGCTATATAGAAAATACAGCTATATAGAGAACACAGCTATATAGATAATACAGCTATATAGATAATACAGCTATATAGAGAATACAGCTATATAGAGAATACAGATATATAGAGAATACAGCTATATGGAGAATACAGCTATGTGGAGAACACAGCTATATAGATAATACAGCTATATAGAGAACAAAGCTATATAGAGAATACAGCTATATAGAGAATACAGCTATATAGAGAATACAGCTATATAGAGAATACAGCTATATAGAGAATAGAGCTATATAGAGAATAGAGCTATATAGAGAACACAGCTATATAGATAATACAGCTATATAGAGAATACAGCTATATAGATAATACAGCTATATAGATAATACAGCTATATAGAGAATATAGCTATATAGAGAATACAGCTATATAGAGAACACAGCTATATAGAGAATACATCTATATAGAGAATACAGCTATATAGATAATACAGCTATATAGATAATACAGCTATATAGAGAATACAGCTATATAGAGAATACAGCTATATAGAGAACACAGCTATATAGATAATACAGCTATATAGAGAATACAGCTATATAGAGAATACAGCTATATAGAGAATACAGCTATATAGAGAATACAGCTGTATAGAGAACACAGCTATATGGAGAATACAGCTATGTGGAGAACACAGCTATATAGATAATACAGCTATATAGAGAATACAGCTATATAGAGAATACAGCTATATAGAGAACACAGCTATATAGATAATACAGCTATATAGAGAATACAGCTATATAGATAATACAGCTATATAGAGAATACAGCTATATGGAGAATACAGCTATGTGGAGAACACAGCTATATAGATAATACAGCTATATAGAGAATACAGCTATATAGAGAATACAGCTATATAGAGAATACAGCTATATAGAGAACACAGCTATATGGAGAATACAGCTATGTGGAGAACACAGCTATATAGATAATACAGCTATATAGAGAACACAGCTATATAGAGAATACAGCTATATAGAGAATACAGCTGTATAGAGAATACAGCTATGTGGAGAACACAGCTATATAGAGAATACAGCTATATAGAGAATACAGCTATACATAGAATACAGCTATATAGAGAATACAGCTATATAGAGAACACAGCTATATAGAGAATACAACTATGTGGTGAATACAGCTATATAGATAATACAGCTATATAGAGAATACAGCTATATAGATAATACAGCTATATAGATAATACAGCTATATAGATAATACAGCTATATAGAGAATACAGCTATATAGAGAACACAGCTATATAGATAATACAGCTATATAGAGAATACAGCTATATAGATAATACAGCTATATAGATAATACAGCTATATAGATAATACAGCTATATAGAGAATACAGCTATATAGAGAATACAGCTATATAGAGAATACAGCTATATAGATAATACAGCTATATAGATAATACAGCTATATAGAGAATACAGCTATATAGATAATACAGCTATATAGATAATACAGCTATATAGATAATACAGCTATATAGAGAATACAACTATGTGGTGAATACAGCTATATAGAGAATACAACTATGTGGTGAATACAGCTATATGGAGAATACAGCTATGTGGAGAACACAGCTATATAGATAATACAGCTATATAGAGAATACAGCTATATAGAGAATACAGCTATATAGAGAATACAGCTATATAGAGAACACAGCTATATGGAGAATACAGCTATGTGGAGAACACAGCTATATAGATAATACAGCTATATAGAGAACACAGCTATATAGAGAATACAGCTATATAGAGAATACAGCTGTATAGAGAATACAGCTATGTGGAGAACACAGCTATATAGAGAATACAGCTATATAGAGAATACAGCTATACATAGAATACAGCTATATAGAGAATACAGCTATATAGAGAACACAGCTATATAGAGAATACAACTATGTGGTGAATACAGCTATATAGATAATACAGCTATATAGAGAATACAGCTATATAGATAATACAGCTATATAGATAATACAGCTATATAGATAATACAGCTATATAGAGAATACAGCTATATAGAGAACACAGCTATATAGATAATACAGCTATATAGAGAATACAGCTATATAGAGAATACAGCTATATAGATAATACAGCTATATAGATAATACAGCTATATAGAGAATACAGCTATATAGAGAATACAGCTATATAGAGAATACAGCTATATAGATAATACAGCTATATAGATAATACAGCTATATAGAGAATACAGCTATATAGATAATACAGCTATATAGATAATACAGCTATATAGATAATACAGCTATATAGAGAATACAACTATGTGGTGAATACAGCTATATAGAGAATACAACTATGTGGTGAATACAGCTATATAGATAATACAGCTATATAGAGAATACAGCTATATAGATAATACAGCTATATAGATAATACAGCTATATAGATAATACAGCTATATAGAGAATACAGCTATATAGAGAACACAGCTATATAGATAATACAGCTATATAGAGAATACAGCTATATAGAGAATACAGCTATATAGATAATACAGCTATATAGATAATACAGCTATATAGATAATACAGCTATATAGATAATACAGCTATATAGATAATACAGCTATATAGATAATACAGCTATATAGAGAATACAGCTATATAGAGAACACAGCTATATAGAGAATACAGCTATATGGAGAATACAGCTATATAGATAATACAGCTATATAGATAATACAGCTATATAGAGAATACAGCTATGTGGTGAATATAGCTATGTAGAAATGCAGCTACAGTGTCTTGCTAAAGTAGTCATCCCCCTTGGCATTTTTCCTATTTTGTTGCATTACAACCTGTAATTTAAATGGATTGCACACAGGTGGACTTTATTTAACTAATTATGTGACTTCTGAAGGTAATTGGTTGCACCAGATCTTATTTAGGGGCTTCATAGCAAAGGGGGTGAATACATATGCACGCACCACTTTTCCGTTATTGATTTTTTTGAAACAAGTTATTTTTTTAATTTCACTTCACCAATTTGGACTATTTTGTGTATGTCAATTATATGAAATCCAAATAAAAATCAATTTAAATTACAGGTTGTAATACAACAAAATAGGAAAAACGCCAAGGGGATGAATACTTTTGCAAGGCACTGTATATAGATAGATCCTATGAGACCAAGCAGCAAACTTGCTTTAAAACTGCAACATTTTCTTTACGCCCAATGGCAAAATGTGTAGAATTGTGGGACATTAACTCTAAAAAATATTATCTCTGCCGTCAAGGAGGAGGCCACTTAAATGTTTTGCCAGCGAGCTGGGGGTGGGCCAACACATTGTTGCTTAGGGCCACCAAAAGGCTAGGGTTGGCCCCGGCTACCGTCCTGTAGGTTTTCACTCCAACCCTAGTCTAGTGCACCTGATTCTAATAACTAGCTGGTTGAGAAGCTGAATCAAGTTAGTTACAACTGGGGCTGGAATGAAAACCTACAGGAGGGTATCTCTCCAGGAACAGGGTTGGAGTTAAAACCTCCAGGATGGTATCTCTCCAGGAACAGGGTTAGAGTTAAAACCTACAGGAGGGTATCTCTCCAGGAACAGGGTTGGAGTTAAAACCTACAGGAGGGTATCTCTCCAGGAACAGGGTTGGAGTTAAAACCTACAGGAGGGTATCTCTCCAGGAACAGGGTTGGAGTAAAAACCTCCAGGAGGGTTTCTCTCCAGGAACAGGGTTGGAGATAAAACCTCCAGGAGTGTATCTCTCCAGGAAAAGGGTTGGAGTTAAAACCTCCAGGAGGGTATCTCTCCAGGAACAGGGTTAGAGAACCCTGATCTGTCTTCTGTACCTAGTAATGTCAAGGGCCTCTGGCTCACTCAACATCAGAGGATGTGGCTGGAAATAAATCCATGAACATTACCTTTAGAGGTCAGTCCGTGGCTCCCCTCCAGTCTCACCTGTGTGTTTGTCCTGTCTGTCCTGTTTCTCCTGGTTCCCGGGACAAAACACCCTGATCACTGATGTGTTGATATATAGCAGCGGCAGGCTGCGTGACGTCAGCGTATGACTTCTCATCGGCTGGCCGGCAGATTTGCCGCGGTCCCGGTATCGTCGTGGCAGCGCGGCGTGGAACACCCCGACTACGGTGGCCAGCAGGGGGCAGGAGAGGACCAGGTCAAAGGGCTGGGCGGTCAGCAGGATCTCTCTCAGGTACTGGGGGGACCCGTCAGCCTGGCCCTCCGTCAGCCGCTGGGCCCCGCGAGGCCCTGACCGTTCCAGCCGCGTGGTCAGCTTGTGGCGGACGTTCCTGGTGACCGCCTGGGGGAAGTTCATAATAATAATATGTATAAATAAATTATATTATTACTACTACTACTACTACTACTACTACTACTACTACTAATAATAATAATAATAATAATTAATACATAATAATAGTATTAATAACAATAATAATAATTCTAACCTGGGTGTATGTGATGGACAAGAACCCGTGCTGCTGGTGGGAGGACACCTCCAAGACCTTGGCTGCTGTCTGATTGGTGGAGATCAAGATAGCATGACTGAGACAACAGATTCACACCGGAACACTCCATAAACACTAAAGCTAGTTGGCTTCACTGACCCAGATTAAACCTACTCCTGGACTGAAACGGAGAATCTCCAGTGAAAGAAGAGAGCTTTTGGTAACACTTCCTATGGATAGCCTCCTCATAATGCATCACTACCACATTCATAAAGCCCACAGGATTCTGGTCAAAAGTAGTGCGCTACATAGGGGGTAGGGTGCCTTGTCGGACACTTCCCTGGACTAAACACTGGCTGTGGAGAATCTCCATTGATTGTGTTTTTTTCAGTCTCCAAGAGGAGGTTTAATGTGTCTATGTGAAGCCAGCCCTGTACTGTGTGTGACTGTCTATGAGCCTGATGGAGTTAGCCAAGCTGAAGCTACAAAGACATCAATCTATCTGTCTATCCCTAAATTACACTAGTATTACTCCGTAGAGGATACCAAGTGCCTTCAGGAGGGCTGTGCTTCTAACAATAAGGAAGTAAATGGATGTACAGTCTGTACCTAGTAGAACTACAACTATGGTATCCTCTAAGGCTTGGTTAGAGCATATCTCTTTGTAGCTAGCAGAACTACAACTATGGTATCTTATAAGGCTTGGTTAGAGCATTACTCTGATTTACCAGCAACAACTATCTACTGCAACAATCTAATGGCTGATTTGCACAAATTCATTACGGCAAAAGATTTATTCCAATTACAATAAAGTTAAGAAAAGAATGTGAAATGCGAGGCGCATGATGATTAGGAGATAAGAAGCTATTCCAGGAAAGAGCAGACTGCTTTACACATCAATCACAACACTAGAGTTTGGCTGAGCTTTCGTTAACCTTGGATTATTAGATTATTATCACTGGATGGATGGAGAACAGTTTAATACTGGCCATTGTACTATCATATGAACAACAGGTGAATTAAACATCTATGAGAGAGATTGACCTCTAACCCTCTGGACCAGCATGCAACTTCAGTTAATATTACCTGTACAGGTGGTCCAATCACCTCCAAGTCAATCTTATTACTACCTGTACGGGTAGTTCTTCGATCACCTCCAAGCCAATGTGAGGTCCATTTAGTCAATTTTAAAGCGATTCCTGTAGTGACTATGCATGGGTGAAAAGGAAACTCAAACAGAGTTCAGTTCAGTCTTTATGGCATGTGAAGTCCCATATCAAATCTTATGCCACTGTAGTGCACTATTTGAAGCATGATGGGAGTTAACGGGATAGTTCTGCTTACAGGGTAAGGAAACCAATATGGGATTTTGTAATCTCTTTAAACCACTATGACCAAGGTTGATGAGAGCTCAGGTCTGACAGCTAAAGAAGAAGCTGTCTGTATTCTTACAGGCGGAACGAAGCCAGAGAAGTGGCTGAAGGAGTCCTGTTTGCTGACGGGTCGAACCAGCACTGTACGTCTGTTCAGCTTATCAGTGCAAGACAGGACCACCCCTCCACAGCGGCCTACAGCAAGACCAGACCCCTCCTCTGGACTGGAGGGAGGGGGAGCAGGGGGGAGCAAAAATCAGAAAGGGTGAGATAGGGGAGGGGGAGAGAGAGGGGGGAGAGATGGAGAGAGGGGAGAAACGAGAGAGAGAGGGGGAGAGATGGAGAGAGGGGGGAAACGAGAGAGAAAGGAGGAGAGAGGAGAGAGAGAGAGAGGACGGGACAGAGAGAGAGAGAGAGAGAGAGAGAGAGAGAGAGAGAGAGAGAGAGAGAGAGAGAGGGGGACAGAGAGAAGAGAGAGAGGGAGGGAGGGGATGGAACAGAGAGATAGATAGAGGGAGGGAGGAGATGGGACAGAGAGATAGATAGAGGGAGGGAGGGGATGGAACAGAGAGATAGATAGAGGGAGGGAGGAGATGGGACAGAGAGATAGATAGAGGGAGGGAGGGGATGGAACAGAGAGATAGATAGAGGGAGGGAGGAGATGGGACAGAGAGATAGAGGGAGGGAGGGAGGAGATGGGACAGAGAGATAGAGGGAGGGAGGAGATGGGACAGAGAGATAGAGGGAGGGAGGAGATGGGACAGAGAGATAGATAGAGGGAGGGATGAGATGGGACAGAGAGATAGATAGAGGGAGGGATGAGATGGGACAGAGAGATAGATAGAGGGAGGGAGGGAGGGAGGAGATGGGACAGAGAGATAGATAGAGGGAGGGATGAGATGGGACAGAGAGATAGATAGAGGGAGGGAGGAGATGGGACAGAGAGATAGATAGAGGGAGAGAGGGGATGGGACAGAGAGATAGAGGGAGGGAGAGAGGAGATGGGACAGAGAGATAGATAGAGGGAGGGAGGAGATGGGACAAATGCAAATAAATAAAGAGCATTGAGATTAGATTGAAAAGAGATCTGATGATTTTTGCAAAACAAAATAAGAGAAGAACCAAACAAATCAAAGAGTTTCATCTCCTTTAGCTTGAAGCAGCTGGATCATTGAGGGATGGTCTTATGCTGTGAACTATGCCGGGCGGCTACCACACTTCCTGCCAGGCCGGCGAGCAGGTAACAGAACACTGTTACACTTATAAAGGGTGCAACGTTACAGAACATTCAGATAGAAATGTGCATAGTACAACAGATATGCTATGTCTGTTATGTCAAATAAGGGATCATCATTGTGTGAACTTTAATCATTACATTTCTATCTGCAATGTTTGGAACATGTCACCTTCCTGAACACAGCCCAGGTGTTGATGTGTATATTTAGCCAGAGACCTGGGCAGCAGGTGACAGCACAAGGCCATCTCCAGACCACTGTGACATCATCACCCCGGGACAGGAGGACTGGGGCCGTGTCACAGAAACACAGTCTCACCTGATTCCATTAGATTACTATAGCAGATCCGAGCAACTGGAGGACGGGGGGACCCACAACACCGACTTCTTACTGTCATTATATCTCTTCAAAATGACAACTGAAAACCTTATTCTTGACCTTCAAGGCCCTTGTCGCATCTGTCAAATAGGTTCCATTACACATGATGTTGTTTAAACCCTGGTCTATGTCTGTGTGTCTCTGTGTCCCCCCGTCTCTCCAGTGGTCAGAGTAGAGATGTCATAGGCCTAGCTAGGCTAAGAGATAGCAGATATATCTGGGCTGGCGGTCAGTGGGAGCAGAGCACAGCGCCAGGCTGCTCTAGACGAAGGCCTCACCACAGCTGTGTCCTTGCACTGTAGAATGACTCCTTCATAATGGCCACAGTGCCAGCCCTCACCAGGCCTGGAACACATAGCGTCATACTGTAGCTAATACAACTTAACTGAGCCTTGCAACCAGGAACTATGGAGAGGATCTGATCATAGCAGCTGATGTTTTAATCAATCATCGAAATAATGAAGTTGTATTTCACTGTAAGTGTTATCATATTGATGAATATACTGTTTAGGTTCTGTCTGAGTATGTTGTAATTGTGTAACAGAAACATGACTGTTGGATGCTCCATACTTACCCTTACCCCTAGCTTTAAACACTGACAATGACAGTGACAAATCATAAGGCATTGATCCATTCAGATGCAGTATCAGAAACCAAGAGGACAAGATCAGATCAGTATAATAGCTGTACATTATGATACTGTACATTACATTAGCTTCTATGGGACAACCTGTGGATTAGAAACCATATGAACTGAAGATGACACCATGAAGACACCCAGTTTCACCCCACCTCCATCTCACCCCATGACATCATAACCTCAACTCCCATGTAACCTCTCCTCTCCTCTCCTCTCCTCTCCTCTCCTCTCCTCTCCTCTCCTCTCCTCTCCTCTCTCTTCTCCTCCCTTCTCTCCTCTCCTCCCCTCTCTCCTCTCCTCTCCTTCCCTCTCTCCTCTCCTTCCCTCTCTCCTCCCCTCTCCTCTCTCCTCCCCATCCCTCCACTCCTTTCCCCTCCTCTCTCCTCTCCTCCCCTCTCTCCTCCCCATCCCTCCTCTCCTTTCCCCTCCTCTCTCCTCCCCTCTCTCCTCTCCTCCCCTCTCTGCTCTCCTCTCTCCTCCCCTCTCTCATCTCTCTTTCTCCCATGTGTTTCAGTACGGCGTAGAATAGATCAATTAATAACTGTCACTGGAGAGAACCCAGTACGTGTTGGGAGGGAGGAGGAGGAGGAGGAGACGGCTATAGGAGGGCTAAACATGCACAGCACATTTATGGCACAGCTTCTTCACACAATGCCAATGTTTCAACATCTGCATAATTATTTTGGACTGCCTTTCAATGGAAGAGAGCTTCTCCTCACGCTCAGCCCCAACCCCTCTCCCCCCAATCCCAGCCCCCTCTCTCATAGCTCCACCCCCATCCCCTCTCTTCTGTCTCCAGCTCCATCCCAGCGCAGTGTGTCCTCTGGCTCCCTCCCCCTTGTTGGAGGTGAGGAGTTCAATCAGCAGGGGTCTCTTCTATTCATCTCTCTAGTCTCTATGGAAACCCATCCTGGGCTCTGATACATGAGGACCTCCCATCCCTCCATCTCTCCCTCATCCCTCCTTCCCATCCCTTGTTCTCTTGCTGAGCAGCTGGAAGCCATCAGGTCCAATCGACCCTCCTCTTCTCACCACTCCTCTTCTACTCCCCCTCAGAACAATGAAGTCAATATAATGATTTATTTATCCCCTGTTTTTCTGCTATTATTAAATGTTCTGTTGTGCTGTGAGAAGCTGAGAGAAACACCACCACTGATATAAACCCATGGAGTGAGCTAGCCTGTCTGTCAGACATCAACACCCAGCAGGATCCAGGAGGACTAGGAGACATCTGGATGAAGATGTTTTATTTCCTCTCTCTCTCTCTCTCTCTGTGTATTGTACCTGGTCTTGTACTGGTCGATGTTGAAGCCGCCCACTTTACATTTGATCTTGGTGTAAACATCCTGGACATCCACTGATGCACTGAGATCCTCAGCCTCACTGATCACACAGATCTCTGGAGAGAGATAGGAAGAGAGGGAGAGAGAGAGGGGGAGAGGAAGGGAGGGAGAGAGGGAGAGAAGGAGGGGGAGAGGAAGGGAGGAGAAAGAGAGCGAGAGAGAGAGAGAGAGAGAGAGAGAGAGAGAGAGAGAGAGAGAGAGGGGAGGGAGGGAGGGAGGACGTTAGTGGGATGCAGATCATGTGAGTGGGTGTGTGTGTTACCTGGCATGCTTATGGCAATGTGTGTATTTCAGTGTGTTTGTGATGTCTGGATTTCTCTGGGCGGCCCTAACCCTATCCAGACCCGGGTCAGATAGCTAGCTCCATAGACACACTCATGGCCCTGGTCAAACACACACACACATGTGTTAATGAAGAGTCTGAATCACTGGTCAAACACACACACACACACACGTGTTAATGAAGAGTCTGAATCACTGGTCAAACAAACACACACATGTTAATGAAGAGTCTGACTCACTGGTCAAACAAACACACACATGTTAATGAATAGTCTGACTCACTGGTCAAACACACACACACATGTTAATGAAGAGTCTGAATCACTGGTCAAACAAACACACACATGTTAATGAAGAGTCTGACTCACTGGTCAAACACACATACACGTGTTAATGAAGAGTCTGACTCACTGGTCAAACACACACACACATGTTAATGAAGAGTCTGAATCACTGGTCAAACAACACGTGTTAATGAATACAGGAATCCAGGACAACGTCAACCAGAGCTGGCGCTGAGCCACCACCGTCACCCCATACTTTCCCCCAGGGACGGTATGGAGCCAAGTAACTCACCAGCTTTCCATCCATTGGCGTTGTGCAAATGAGCCCCGCCTCCTCCATACCCTCTACATTCATGAACTCGCCATAACCTGGTAGCACCAGCCTGGCTGAATGAGGGGAATCCCAGGTCGCCTTTAGCTCATCCGCGAAACCTTTAAACAGGGGTAAGCGACCCTTCACCACTGCAGGTAAATACTTGACCCTAAACCTGGGGAGAAGACGGCCAATCCACCCACAGGTGATCTGCCTCCTTACGACACAGCTCCATCAAAGGTGCATTAACCAACACTGGTTCACTCTCCCCAGGTCAATCCAAAGCCGTGGCTTTAGGCTGCTCCGGCCTGATGTCATCCGATTCACACTCTGAAAATCCTCCAGAGCCCAACCATGGATAGTATATCATCCCCAGAATCCGGACTCTGAACACTGCCAGAGAAACCTGAGTGAGCCTCACTCGGCTGGGATGACACCCCTATCAACTCCAATCACTGCTGCTGCTCTCTCCTCGCCTCAGACAACCCCATTCCCGAGGCTGCTTCACCGGAAGAATCTTCGCCAGCAGCCCCAATCTTTCTCACAAAGTCAGTCCGACGCCCAATGGAAGTAAACCCAGTCGGAGACAATGGTCACACGAACTGTACCGAGCCAAAGCCTCCTGAGCGTGTTTCCACCCCAGGCAAACAGGACAGCACTCATGAGTATCTTTAATTTTCATTGTGAAACCACACGCCCTAGGGCACGGTCTGAGGTTCAAACTAGGCTGGTTAGCCTTTCTGAACTTACTCTTACCACTGGCCATCTTACTCAAGCAAGAAAGCACCGGCTACACAAGCAGAGCAGAATGTAGTGGGTTTTTAGCAAACACAAAAACCTCTACCAAGACCCAAACCTCGCAACATCTGGGGTAACGAGTACTCTCCCCACACTAACAGACACCCAAGTCGGAGCCAAAACTCGTAGTCTTTCGTGTCCTTGAAAATGTTGTAAATTGCGTGACACATTCTTCCTTCAGGAGAGCTGAAGAGCGAAGAATTTAGTAAATTAATGTGAGCCAGGAAGGCCGGGCTTCCGAGGGCAGGCTTGGCATCCATTGGACCATTGGGCATGATTTCAGTTTTCTTAAGATGAACATGATTGGTCATTGACTCCCCATAGTACGTTATACCAAGTGCCTGACTGAAAGGGAACCATTACATCACGTATGATGCACAGCAGCATTAGCTGTCTGCAGAAATGTATATAATATTGCACATTTAATATCTGTGCAGTCCTCCTCCAACAATACAGTGATATTACGTGGTGATTAGCTAATGCTGTGGACGCGTGTTGGATTCTACCTCACATGGCTGATATTAAGGCCTTATCCACTGTTATGCCTCGTGTGTGTGTGTGTGTGTGTGTGTGTGTGTGTGTGTATTAAGTCCTGATCCAGCGTAATGCCTCTTTAGGATGTTTTTAAGTCGAACCATCTCTGTGAGGTCCTCCCAGCGTTCCACCACAGAGCTCTTTAAGCCCAGCTATCTGGATGGCAGATGCTTCATATTACAGACACCAATTAAAGGTAGATCTAACTTTTCATCACCACACTAAATCTACACAGAGAGAGAGGAGGGCACTCCTACAGAACCATCCCCTTACACTCTCTCTCTCTCTCTCTCTCTCTCTCTCTCTCTCTCGCTCTCTCTCTCTCTCTCGCTCTCTCTCGCTCTCTCTCTCTCTCTCTCTCGCTCCCTCCCTCCCTCCCTCCCTCCCTCCCTCCCTCCCTCCCTCCCTCCATCCCTCTCTCTCTCTCTCTCCCTCTCTCCCTCTCTCCGCCTCCCTCCCTCTCTCTCTCCCCCTCTCCCTCCCTCTCTCCCTCCCTCACTCCGTCTCCCTCTCTCCCACCCTCCCACCCACCCTCCCACCCTCCCTCTTTCTCAGGCACAGAGAGAGGTCCATTGAGAAAACAACATATGGATGATGTATCCATTCTTCCGTTAGATCTGGGCTCCAAGGTGGGCTCGCCAGACACTTCATTCCTCAGGAGTGACAAAATCGAATGAACAAGATTACTGGAAGACTAAATGACTCCTGGGTGGGGGCAGGTCTGAGTGAGGCAAAGCTACCATTTAACAAATCTAACTTTTAATGGATATCATAAGAGAATCCTTGGGAATCGGCGTGAACAAATAAACCCAGGAAATAGTGTTTACTTTAGTTTCAGTATTGATGTACTGACGTGTTTGAGAGAACCAGGTACCTGTCTTTTTGGCATTGGGGTTGGGAGCAAACAGCTTGACGGTAACTTTAGGCAACATCCACTGCATCCAGAGGCTGACCTTTCCGCTGGTGCCCCCTATACTGTTGGTCTTCTGCTCCAGGGTCACCGTGTCTGAGAACGGAGAGTCGTCCCCCGCTGGAACAGAGTCACCCTGGGAGAAACAACACAATGCACATATTGGGTATACAGTAGGAGACCCAAGCGGGGTTCTAATCCACATCCCTGGTGTTGCCAGCACCATGGTCCAATCCAGGAAACAGAGAGGAGCTTTGTGTTTCAAACAACAGGATTCAATTGGTCAGTCAGGAGCAGGAGCCTATGAATGACAAGGCCATAAACAAAGTACATACATCTGTTAGGGACACTACTTGATTAGACCTGTGTCTTTCCCCTCAGTGTCACTAAGCAGGGAAACCCCTCTGTTCTCTCAGTCAGTCAGTCAGCTAATGGAAACTGATATGAGTTAAGTGTTTGTCAGGCCTGTGTGTGAAACCCCATGTCGGGAAAACAGACGAGAATGAGAAAAGTAATATTCTGAGACAGAATAACAACTAACAAGAGAATAACAGCAGAACATGTGTGTGTGATTGTCCCCTGGTCTCTAGCCATAACAAAACGTCAGAGCAGCTCTGCTTTCCTAGTGACATCAGTATGTGGTTAGTGGAGCATGGTGACAAGGGACATTGGGGGAAGGATTGTGTGGGATTCCTACTGTCACACTCACATGCCTCTAGCACCCAGATGGACTGGTGAGGGAGGAGAAGAAGAAGAAGAAGATGGAGGAGGAGGAGGAGGAGGAGGAGGAGGAGGAGGAGGAGGAGGAGGAGGAGGAGGAGAAGGAGAAGGAGAAGAAGAAGAAGAAGAAGAAGAAGAAGAAGAAGAAGAAGAAGAAGAAGAAGAAGAAGAAGAAGAAGAAGAAGAAGAAGAAGAAGAAGAAGAAGGAGGAAGAGGAAGAGGAGGAGAAGGAGGAGAAGAAGAAGAATGAGGAGGAGGAGGAGGAAGAAGAGGAGGAGAAGGAGGAGAAGAAGAAGGAGGAGAAGAAGGAGGAGGAGGAGGAGGAGGAGGAAGAGGAGGCCCAGGAGTCCCTCTGTTAACTCTTAGCTCATTACTGGGTTTGGCAAGAGACTATGGATGACAACATTGGGACATGTTTTATTCCTCTCCTCTCCCATCTCTTCCCATTGCCCTCTGGGGGATCTGTTTTCCTAACATATATCTGTGTGGCTGACACGCTGAGCGAGAACGCAACAAACAAACAATATGGCAATTTACAGCCTTGGAGAGAGACTTTCCACTGAGCAGAGCGAGCCTGTCAGTGTAATGACAGACTGAGTGCGTCAGGGTGGTGGTGTGGTGTGTGGTGTCTGTGTGTCAGGTTGGTGGTATCATGGTATTAACCTGTGGTTGTTGAGTAGGTTATCGACCAGCTCAATGAAACCCTCTGTGGTCCTTCTGATTACACATTCTAAACACAAACCAGATGAAGAAACTATGTCCCCCTCTCCCTTCTGCTCTCCTCTCCTCTTCCCTTCTGCTCTCCCCTCCTCCTCCCCCCTCTCCTCTCCTCTCCTCTCCTCTTCTCTTCTCTTCTCTTCTCTTCTCTTCTCTTCTCTTCTCTTCTCCTCTCCTTACCCCTCTCCTCTCCTCTCCTTCCCCCTCTCCTCTCTTCTCCTCTCCTCTCCTCTCCTTCCCCCTCTCCTCTCTTCTCCTCTCCTCTCCTCTCCTTCCCCCTCTCCTCTCCTCTCCTCTCCTCTCCCCTGTAGGGTAACTGGGGTTGATGCTAATCAGTAAATGGAATAGTGAATTTGAGGCTGACTGCAGATCTCAATAACAACGGACGACAACAATATAAAGAAATGATGATTCAGCGACGTTCAAAATAGATTCAGATTATATAGGAAGGAATCTTTGGGATTGCTGATGAGAAGCATGTGGGGTAGGCCAGCAAGGCGGGAGACAATAAACTCAATCTAGGAGTTAAGAATTATTCTCTCAATGAAATGTCTGTGCAGTTTTTCTAGGCCCCTTGGTGAGATACTGTAATGATGAGTCTCAAATGGCACCCTATTCCCTACATAGCACACTACTTTTGACCAGAGCCCTCTACACACATACCTAACAAGTCTTTTAAAGTGATTAATACTCTAGGTAATACGTTGAATTATCTTCAATCACCGTGAGCCACATGTTCTAACTGCCGTTTCACTGTAATCAATTATCTGTTGCTAAGGAACCAAACAGAACAGTGCCTCCTGGTCCAGGAGAGGTAGAGTTGAGTAACGCGATACATCCCAAATGGACCCCTAAACCCCACGCACTTGTGAAGATCTGAGAGGATTTGATTGGTATAAGCAATATGGTGAAACTTCTATCCAGCCTATCAGAGGGCAAGGTGGAGCTATTACCATATTGCTTACACCTGTCAAATCCTCTCAATTCTCCACAAGTGCATGAAGTGCGTAGGTTTTAGGTGTCCATATGGGATTGGGTCCCTGTGGGGTTCTCCCCAGGACTTTTTAACAAGGTGGTGCTGATAAGTAAGGCCGGTGGCGGGCCGGTGGAGGGCCGGAGGGGGGCTGTACCCCCCCTTCTGACTCAGAGATGTTAGATTTTTTTAACACCTGTAACTGTCACTTTCTGCAATTGTCACACCCTGGCCTTGAGAGGCCGGTTGTCTTTAGTTGGTTTGGTCAGGGCGTGAGGATCTATGTTAGAATTTCTATGTTTAAGATCTAGATGTGTTGTTTCTATGTTTGGCCGGGTGTGATTCCCAATCAGAGACAGCTGTCGCTCGTTGTCTCTGATTGGGGATCATACTTAAGTAGCCTGTTTGCCTACCTTAGTTGTGGGATCTTGTTCCGTGTTAGGCTTGTATGTGTTTAGCCTGAGGACTTCACGTTACTTCTTGTTTTGTGTATGTTTATTGAGTTAAATAAACATGTTCGCACACCTCGCTGCACCTTGGTCTGACCCGTCTCTCAACGATCGTGACAGAAATCTAGAGCCTTAAACCAGGGATGTCAAACTCATTTGGCCCCAGGGGCCAAACATTGGCAAATAATGTACCTCTATCCATCGTTTTTGGAATTGTCGATGCTCCCTGACTATCTAGCTTTCATTTTGGTGATTATTTGCGAGCTGGACATAGACAAGAAACTGTATGAATGTATGTCCATTATCATTTCTACACAGTTTCCATTTGGTTTTAGTCATTTTATTGAGTTGGTTTCCCTGCCCAAAAAAAAGTATAAAAAACAAAAGTTGAATTAATATATATACAGCTGTGGAAAAAATTAAGAGACCACTGCAATTTTTTTTTCTTAAATCAGCATCTCTACATGTATGACAGCCATTCCATTCCTGTGTCTGTTGAATTCCAACACAGGCACACCTCATTCTACTGAATTAGGTACTGATTAGGTGACACCTTAACCAAATCCTATTTAACGAGGAAAAGTATAAAAACCACTGCTGTGGTCATCACTATCCTCTTGCAATAGGACCAGCTGGATGGCAAAAACAGTGCTAATAGTACCTCAAAAGTAATATTAATGAAAAAAGAACTATTGGCCATGCCAAAAGAGTTGAAAAGGAACGTTTTGAGTGAGGAAAAGAAGGGTTCAATTCTGGCTTTACTGGCAGAGGGATACAGTGAGCGTCAGGTTGCTTCCATCCTTAAAATGTCAAAGACGGCGGTTCATAAGAGCAAGGTCAAGCAGCAGACATTGGGGACAACAAAGCTACAGACCGGCAGAGGGCGAAAACGACTCTCTACTGACCGGGATGACCGTCAACTCATTCGAATGTCACTCAATAACCGTAAGATGACATCAAGTGACCTACAAAAAGAATGGCAAATGGCAGCTGGGGTGAAGTGCACGGCGAGGACGGTTCGAAACAGGCTCCTAGGGGCAGGGCTGAAGTCGTGCAAAGCTAGAAAAAAGCCCTTCATCAATGAGAAGCAAAGAAGAGCCAGGCTGAGGTTTGCATAAGATCATAAGGATTGGACCGTAGAGGACTGGAGTAAGGTCATCTTCTCTGATGAGTCCAATTTTCAGCTTTGCCCAACACCTGGTCGTCTAATGGTTAGACGGAGACCTGGAGAGGCCTACAAGCCACAATGTCTCGCACCCACTGTGAAATTTGGTGGAGGATCGGTGATGATCTGGGGGTGCTTCAGCAAAGCTGGAATCGGGCAGATTTGTCTTGGTGAAGGATGCATGAATCAAGCCACGTACAAGGTTGTCCTGGAAGAAAATGTGCTTCCTTTTGCTCTGACATTGTTCCCCCACTCTGAGGATTGGTTTTTCTAGTAGGACAATGCGCCATGCCACACAGCCAGGTCAATCAAGGTGTGGATGGAGGACCACCAGATCAAGCAAGACCCTGTCATGGCCAGCCCAATCTCCAGACCTGAACCCCATTGAAAACTTCTGGAATGTGATCAAGAGGAAGATGGATGGTCACAAGCAATCAAACAAAGCCGAGCTGCTTGAATTTCTGTGCCAGGAGTGGCATAAAGTCACCCAACATCAATATGAAAGACTGGTGGAGAGCATGCCAAGACGCATGAAAGCTGTGATTGAAAATCAGGGTTATTCCACCAAATATGGATTTCTGAACTCTTCCAAAGTTAAATTTTTTATTTGGAATTTGGGAGAAATGTTGTCAGTAGTTTATAGAATAAAACAAAAATGTTAATTTCACCCAAACACATACCTATAAATAGTCAAACCAGAGAAACATATATTTTTGCAGTGGTCTCTTAATTTTTTCCTGAGCTGTATATATATATATATATATATATATATATATATACACACTGTACCTGGTGTGTGTTATTCTGTTCTTAAACACACAC
The DNA here is from genome assembly GCF_020615455.1 of Coregonus clupeaformis. Classification (NCBI taxonomy): domain Eukaryota; kingdom Metazoa; phylum Chordata; class Actinopteri; order Salmoniformes; family Salmonidae; genus Coregonus; species Coregonus clupeaformis. Next base: position 14,623,669 of record NC_059208.1, read on the forward strand.
ACACACACACACACACATTGGCAACTCATCACCTGACAAGCCATTGGAGAGGTGAGAGGGGATTCCCCACACCCTCTACCCTCCCCTGTTACTTGCCCCCCCCCCCAGCCCCCAATGTGAGGCCTTGAGCTGGGCTAGCAGAGCAGGGGGGGGGGGTTGTGCCACGTTCCAGGCCCGCCTCAGCCTCCTCTCCTCTCCTCCTCCTGTAGGCCAAAGACAGCCCCCGTTCCCACACCTCCACACGCCAAGCCCTAAAGTATACAGTCTAATTCCTGGGCCCACTGCCACGCTGCGCCTCTTACCCACACAGGACACACATTTATTTTCTCAGCATAGTTTGTCTTCACTCATCAGAGAGACCCAAACACACACAGAGAGAGAGAGAGACGAGGGGGAGAGAGAGAGAGAGAGAGAGAGACAAGGGGAGAGAGAGAGAGAGCGAGACAAGGGGAGAGAGAGAGAGAGAGAGATGAGGGGAGAGAGGAGAGAAGAGAGAGGAGAGAAGAGAGGAGGGGAGAAAGGAGAGAGGGGGAGGGGAACGAGACAGGAGAAGGAGAGAGTTGAGGGTCGGAGATGTTTGGGGGTTGCTGCTGCCCAGACTTATCAAAACAGCTCCTGCATTCTTACTCAATCACCCGGTGTCCCGGAGGACTAAACACTTCTACCACTGTTTGCACTAGGGTAAACACTGACAAGTGGTCTGTCAGGGGCCTTACCACCTGCCTGCCTTCCTTACTGCCTTCCTTACTGCCTGCCTGCCTTACCACCCGCCTGCCTTCCTTACTGCCTGCCTCCCTGCCTTACTACCTCTCTGCCTTACTCCCTGCCTGCCTTACCGCCTGCCTTCCTTACTGCCTGAATGCCCGCCTTACCGCCCGCCTTCCTTACTGCCTGCCTGCCTTACTGCCTTCCCTACTGCCTGCCTGCCTTACTGCCTGCCTGCCTGCCTTACCGCCTGCTGCCTTACTGCCTGCCTTACTGCCTGCCTGCCTTTACCGCTTGCATGCCCCTCTCCCTGTCTCCACCCTCCCTACCCCTCTCCCTGTCTCAACCCTCCCTACCCCTCTCTCTGTCTCCACCCTCCCTACCCCTCTCCCTGTCTCCACTCTCCCTACCCCTCTCCCTGTATCCACCCTCCCTACCCCTCTCCCCGTCTGCACCCTCCCTACCCCTCTCCCTGTCTCAACCCTCCCTACCCCTCTCTCTGTCTCCACCCTCCCTACCCCTCTCCCTGTCTCCACTCTCCCTACCCCTCTCCCTGTATCCACCCTCCCTACCCCTCTCCCCGTCTGCACCCTCCCTACCCCTCTCCCTGTCTCCACCCTCCCTACCCCTCTCCCTGTCTCCACCATCCCTACCCCTCTCCCCGTCTGCACCCTCCCTACCCCTCTCCCTGTCTCCACCCTCCCTACCCCTCTCCCTGTCTCCACCCTCCCTACCCCTCTCCCTGTCTGCACCCTCCCTACCCCTCTCCCTGTCTCCACCCTCCCTACCCCTCTCCCTGTCTCCACCCTCCCTGCCCCTCTCCCTGTCTCCACCCTCCCTACCCCTCTCCCTGTCTCCACCATCCCTACCCATCTCCCTGTCTCCACCCTCCCTACCCATCTCCCTGTCTCCACCCTCCCTACCCCTCTCCCCGTCTGCACCCTCCCTACCCCTCTCCCCGTCTCCACCCTCCCTACCCCTCTCCCTGTCTCCACCATCCCTACCCATCTCCTGTCTCCACCCTCCCTACCCTCTCCCTGTCTCCACCCTCCCTACCCCTCTCCCTGTCTCCACCCTCCTATTTGACCTCCTACCTCTCCCTGTCTCCACTCTACTCTCCCTGTCTCCACCCTCCCTACCCCTCTCCCTGTCTCCACCCTCCCTACCCCTCTGTGATTTCAGAACTACTCTAGTCCCATCCCTCTGTAATGTTTCCATGTGATTTCACACGCACCACAGGGCAGAGCAGCCTCGTTGCAGTTCACTCTAAAGGGTGTTTTTCTGAATCAAAATGTAAATACAGGTTATTGTTCTCTCCTGATGAAGAGGTCTGGAACGGCAGGTTTACACTCAATCAGAGCTAGCTTACACTCATCAAATGGATATCATGTCCACAGTGGGTAGTGTTTAGCACTGTTTAGTAGGAGAACAGACCTGATGAGGTTTTTCCAGAGTATGTTAAAACTCCCCAACCAAACACAACAGCATTCTTCCACCAACACAGCCAAACACACACCATGTGTTGACGCTAACATAACCGCTCAGGACCGTCACAAAAAACTAGATTTGAGTTTTAAATGATAAATCATGTCCAGCTCCATGTATACAGCCACGGCTTCAAAACATGTGACTTCATGAGTCATGGCACCTTGGGTAAAACAACACATCAACTCTATACTGCACTTAGTGTGAGGAGTGTGTGTGTGTGTGTGTGTGTTTGTGTGTGTGTGTGTGTGCATGCCTACTTGTGTCTGCCTGCGTGTGTGTGTGTGTGTCTAACCTCGGTGGGGGATCCAAAATCAGCGGAGGGGGAGCAAGTGCTGGTGTCTGGGAGAGCGGTGCCGGCGCTGGAGCGGACGGGGGAGGAGGGGGCCGGCCCAGTGGGGGGGTCTGGGATAGTGGAGGTCTGGCGCAGGAGGCCCCTCTTCTCTAGACGGGCCCACGTTGAACTCCATGACAGGAACAACTCATACAGCAACTGGACCTGAAAGAAAGAAAGAAAGAAAGAGAGAGAGAGAGAGAGAGAGAGAGAGAGAGAGAGAGAGAGAGAGAGAGAGAGAGAGAGAGAGAGAGCATGAGAGAGGGAGAGATATATCTTTAATTACTAATTCACCCTGGCCCTGAAAGGTCAGCAACCCTCAGAGCAGAACAGAGCGGAGCAGAACAGAACAAAGCAGAACAGAGCAGAGCAGAACAGAGCAGAACAGAACAGAACAGAGCGGAGCAGAACAGAGCAGAACAGAACAAAGCAGAACAAAGCAGAACAGAGCAGAACAGAGCAGAACAGAACAAAGCAGAACAGAGCAAAGCAGAACAGAGCAGAGCAGAACAGAACAGAACGGACCGGAGCGGAGCAGAACAGAACAGAACAGAACAGAGCAGAACAGAGCAGAACAGAACAGAGCAGAACAGAACAGAGCGGAGCGGAGCAGAACAGAACAAAGCAGAGCAGAACAGAGCAGAGCAGAACAGAACAGAGCAGAACAGAGCAGAACAGAACAGAGCGGAGCAGAACAGAACAGAGCAGAACAGAATAAAGCAGAACAGAGCAGAGCAGAACAGAACAGAGTAGAGCAAAACAGAGCAGAGCAAAACAGAGCAGAGCAGAGCAGAACAGAGTAGAGCAGAACAGTTCTGAGATCAGAATAAAAAGGGAGAAAAGCCATTATTTCTAAACAACTGCATCAGAGAGTTCTCATGTACTGCCGGAATGAAGTTATGACTTCAGAGACCATTACCTTGATTTGGCTAGGCAGCTTAATGGCTATATGATACTGTGCCTTGTTACAGCAGAGAGGAGAGGGAGAGGGGATCAGGTGTGTGTTCCTATATGTGTGTCTGTCTATAGATGTAGACCCATAGTAGACATGCATATCATTTGGACTGTGAGCAACAAGTGTCATCTATTCCCATTAGGAAGACTGGATTCAGTTAGAAGAGGAGTTCCACTGTTAACTGTTTCTAATATTTATATCCATCACATCACACCCACTCACTAGAGCCAGAACTTCAAAACACAACCACAACTGAACTAAAGTGGAAAACATGAGGCAGAGAGAGAGACAGAGAGAGACAGAGAGAGACAGAGAGAGAGAGAGAGAGAGAGAGAGAGACAGAGAGAGACAGAGAGAGAATAAGAGACAGAGAGAGCGACAGAGAGAGAGAGACAGAGAGAGAGAGACAGAGACAGAGAGAGAGAGAGAGAGAGAGAGACAGAGAGACAGAGACAGAGATAGTGAGAGAGAGAATAAGAGAGAGACAGAGAGAAAGTGAGAGACAGAGAGAGAGAACGGGGAATGCTTTGGATTATTAATGTATGAAGTGTGTTTCAAAGTAAAGAGAGGAAGGGGGATCTGAGCAGAGTTGCGCTCTTTAACAGTGAGCTAATTTCTGGAAGTCAAAGCTCCATGTCTGTCCAAGATCCTGGCCTCCCCAGACACACACAGCTCTTCAGCATCACAGAGAGAGAAGAGGGTCCCTGGGCTGGGGGCCACACACACAGCTCTTCAGCATCACAGAGCGAGAAGAGGGTCCCTGGGCTGGAGGCCACACACAGCTCTTCAGCATCACAGAGAGAGAAGAGGGTCCCTGGGCTGGGGGCCACACACAGCTCTTCAGCATCACAGAGAGAGAAGAGGGTCCCTGGGCTGGAGGCCACACACAGCTCTTCAGCATCACAGAGAGAGAAGAGGGTCCCTGGGCTGGGGGCCACTCACAGCTCTTCAGCATCACAGAGAGAGAAGAGGGTCCCTGGGCTGGGGGCCACACACAGCTCTTCAGCATCACAGAGAGAGAAGAAGGTCCCTGGGCTGGGGGCCACACACAGCTCTTCAGCATCACAGAGAGAGAAGAAGGTCCCTGGGCTGGGGGCCACACACACACACACACACACACACACGCGCATGTTTTATATGCATGTCTACTACTATGGGTCTGAATTTATAGACACACACACATACAGGAACACACACATACACACAAACACACACCTTCTACAAATAAGCATAAATCAAAGGGAAATCATGACAATACATTTCAAACATGTCCAGGAAGAAGTGCTAACGTGGATCCAGAGGAGGCCAACAGCTGCCTGCCATACCCGACATGGAGCACTGCTGGCAGGCTAGGAGACAGACGGCACAGTGCCTGGACTCTGGAGGACCAGTGAAGCACAAGGTCTACCGCACTGAGCAAATACGTGCGTGTGTGTGTGTGTCTGTGGGAAGGGGGCAGTTGGTTACACGTTCTCTGCCCCCTTCAGTAGTGTTTTATTCCACAATACACCCCTGATAT